>NC_072775.1:3690742-3754068 GCF_022539595.1 Amphiprion ocellaris
GTAACAATGTAAATTTCCCCTGGAGTGGGGAGAAATAAAGAACTTTATCTTATCTTTATCTTATCTTATCTTTTGTAAGCACACTGAATGCTTTTTTCCTGCTTGTTTGCTGAAAGTCTTGAGCCTGAATAAATTATAATGAGCTATTTGGATCAGATGTTCTATTTAATGTCTGTACAGCTCTTTCACAATCCTGTATTAGTTGAACCTTAGTTTAAACTACAATTGTTCAGCTTAAACAGATTACACATTTTAGTTGGAAAAGGCATCTGTTGAGGGAGAATAAGTTTACTTTTTGTGGGTAGTGCCACTTAAAGTACAACAGATTTAGATCTGCTGTGTTTTAGAAGTATTTTTCAATTCATAATCATTAAACTGTTGTGTGCTTCAGATCTTTAATTTTATGTTAATGTAGCATGATTCAGTGGTTTCTAAATGAATAGCTTTACTATTTTGAATACAGTGTATTTATAATAGTGTTTTTAAAGAAACAGTAGTCATCCAGCCCATCATTTGTCCATGCTTGCTTTCATTCGTGACATTTTTAAAAGAAAAGCTCTTGTGTGAACCTGTATTGATGGAACTGTCCCTGTGAGTTGAATGGGAGGAGATTGTTGATGAGAATAATATTGACTGTTGCTGGATCACTTTTCCGTGCATGGCTGTGTGACAGTTTGATCACTCCCCTCATGTCACTCTACTTTCTTTCTATGGCTGCATCCTGATCAGAATTACTGTGCATCTTAATGGAAGTAATGAAGTCTTCCATATCAGTGTGTAAATAATGTTTGTTATCAGTGATGGTGAAAAGCTCATCAGCTGTCTAGCTTGAAGATAAACTAACTTAAATGGCTTTTGGCATCCATTCCCACCCCTGATTTGGTTAAGGCTTTATTCCATTCTGATTTCTGTGCATGTATTCTTATGTTCTTATGTATGTATTGCATTTCTGCTGGAAATATTTCTCTCATTTAGAATTAAATTAATCCATTGTAGAGTCTTGGCACAAGTTAATGCAGTTAGGTAATGTGTGAGTATTTATAGTGTTGTAGTTGTAAGCTTGTCTAGTTTTCTGCTTTGTGTGATTCTGAGCTGTTTCTTTCCTTGTGCTTTCCAGGAGCCATCAGTCCTCTGAGCGCTGCAGCAGCGGCGGCAGCAGCTGCAGGTCGTGTTGCTCTGTCGGGGTCCGGAGTGTCCGGTGTCCTGCTGGCATCCAACCTAAATGAAGAGGTACACTAACCAAAAGCATAATTTAGCTGTGAACAAACATTCGCAGGCTCAGCTTTAAAGTACTCATTTCAGATCTGGGACGCTGCTGAATGATTCCTCTGAGTTGAAAGTGTGAATTCTTGGGAGTGAGTGGTTGTATGTGTGCTAGGCCCACTTTACTGCATGAATTTTCATGCATCTTCCATCTCTGTGAAGTCTGTAATGGGTCAATATATAACTGTGGGACTTTTTGTAACATAGATGATAGGTATCGTAGTTGACATTTTTGCTGTTTTCAGGCCTATAATCAACATGGCCGCCTATAACCAAACACCACATGGCATTTTTACACAAAGATTCTTCTAAATATTATATATACAATTGTGTAAACTTGAAAGTTAGTAGTAAAGATATTGTAGTAAACCTGTTGACGCTTGACTCACCACTACTTTAAATAGAATTAAATAAGTCAGAAAGCCTTGGAGTCTTGCCAGTCTTTTCTTCAGGAGGAAATGACATCATGTGGAGCAGGTCATGTGATCTGGAATTAACACACTTCCTGGAGAGGTGTTTTTGTAATGGGGAACTTAGTTGAAAGTGATTTCTGGGACACAGATACAATCGGTTCTTTTCCATATAAAATGTGATATATTGCCAAAAAAGAAATATCTGTCATGATTATCTGAACTTAATAAAAAGAACATGATGAAAACAGTTTTTGAATAAACTCATTTTATTATTGTTTAGCTAATTAGAAGGTGGTTGTTACTAAATTGGGACGGTTATTTAGTTGACATTTTAGTGATATCCAGTCATTTTTTATTAATAAGTGATTCTTTCCATAATAAATAAATATGGAATTTGTAAAAACATGATCATAATGAACACAAAAAACACTTTTTTTAAATTTTTAATAAAAATCTATGCAAGATATATCCCAAGTCCCTCAATTATATATTGACCTAGTCCAGTTAAGATGGATTTAAATCACAGGGTGATCAAAGAGAGTGTCTTAGCTTAAAGCACACATATTGTTCTTTAAAATTAAATACTATTAAAATATCTTAAATACAGATTTTATAGGTGTAATCTGGTGACTGTGTGCTGAAACTGCTTCTTCTCATGAGTAAATCTGTGTTTGTGTAAGTTCCATGTTCTAGAAAATCCACACAGGACAAATCACTCCCCTTCAGAGTGTATGTGTGCATTGTACTGAAATGGAAACTTCCACAGGGAAATATGGTAAGAACTGAATATTTGCCTCCTGGTCAGATCTTGTTTTGAAGGACATCATCAGCTTCGGATCACTGTGAGGAACTGTATCAGGCTGAACTTCACAAAACAAATCTAAACGTGTTTATTAACCCTTTATCTCGCGTGTGTGCGTGCGTGCGTGTACGTGTGTGTGTGTGTGTGTGTGTGTGTGTGCGTGTACGTGTGTACGTGTGTAGATTCTCCAGGCTGATTTTTGTTCTCCATGACCTGCCACAGGTCCTAAACTTTATTGTTTGACCACATTATATCGGTCTATCAGATCTTGTGGTTTTCCCTCTAATGAGCACTCCATACTTCTATATTATTATCTTAAAGTTCTGTGAATTTTGTGTTTATTTTCTGACAGTAAATGTGCACCTACTCTGTCATCTGTATCTCTATATCTACAGTATCTGTTATCTTTTTCTGTGTCCCATCTCTCTACCAAATCCCCTCTCTCTCTGTCTGTCTTTGTCCCTCCCCCTGCTGGGAGAGACTCCATAGTGGAGTGGTGGTTTTCACACTTCTGCCCCCTTCTTCTAAAGTTTTGCCGTAAGACCTGCGTCCTGACCGTTTCATAACAGCACACAGTTCGTTCTGGTGACCGATCAACTCGAGAGCAGCATCTCCCGCCTATCATGGGAGTATGCTCAGTTCATGTTGTGAGGGTTGAATCCAAGGGAGGATTTCAGGCATTCGCTCATCTCTTCTTTAAAGTGTCATTGAGCCGGCAGTGTAACTCGTATGACCAGATTTTAGTCTTTAAATATTTTATTCTGTTTAGAAATCCCAAACGCAGAATTTTCTTTAATGAACTTTGAATTCCAGTTTGTCCGAGTAGTGGATTGAGACCAAGAGCCACCAAAATCGTGTGATATCCTGTCCTTTACAGCTACAACTGAGCTGGACAAGAGAAAATTATCTGTGTAGATCAGGGGAGTCAAACTCATTTTAGCTCATAGGCCACATTCAGCCCAGTTTGATCTCAAGTGGGCCGAAACAGTAAAATTAGAGCATGATAACCTATAAATAACCACAACTCCAAATATTTCCTTTGTGCAAAAAAGTACATTCTAAAGATGTTCACATTTAAGGAACTATCTTTTTACAAAACATCATGAACAACCTGAAATTTATGAAGAAAAATAAGCAAAATTTCAGCAATATTATGCCTCAATTTATCATTTACACATTACAACTTCCAGATCACAGTTTATCTACAAAGCAACAAAACGTTTAGTCACAGGTATCTGGAAATGAATGATAAGACAAGACAAAATATTACAAAAATCAGAGGCAAAATGACAAAAACCAGACAAACAACATGAAACAAAACAAAAATGAGACAAAAAATTTGACAAAAAAGTTACAAAGCGACAAAAAAATTGACAAACGACAAAAACGAGGCAAAAAAAGTTACATAAATGACACAAACAAGACCAAAAATGATAAAAGCGAGAAACAAAACAACAAAAAATAGACTAACAACACAAATGAGACATAATAAACACAAAACGACAAAAACGATACAAAACATCGAACAAAGCAAAACACAAAATGACAAAAACGACAAAAAACACAAATGAGACAAAAACGTGAGACAAACCACAAAAGTCAGACAAAAAAACAACAAAAACAAGACAAACTATTACAAAAATTAGACCCAAAATGACAAAAGAACAGTATTTTACTTAATGATCAAAACAACGTATCTAGAAATTATTTTAAATTTATCGTTTTACAATTTACAGTTAATGTCTTCTCTGGAATTTTTACACTTTGAGGGCTGGATTGGACCCTCGGGAGGGCCAGTTTTGGCCCGCGGGCCGCATGTTGGACACCCCTGGTGTAGATCCTTAATCATCGACGTCATTCTAGTCCAAAGAGGAAGCAACTGGACTTCTTATTTGGGTTCTCTATGTACAGTGAAAGGGTAACGCACAGTGAAATGTCTTCAAGAACCCTAAAGAGAAGTCCAGTGGCTTTCTACCAAAGCTCACAAGAGAAAACTGTTATCTTAGTTAATGTGTTCCTGGCCTGGTCAAGTACAAGGTAAATATTTCACATTGTTCAGTTTTTGTAGGTCAGAAAGGCCTGAGTCATCTTTTCGCATTAAGGTGGTCAAATTGAAGTTGCATTGCTTGTGTGTAGTTCCTCTACACCTGTCTGATCTGCCAGTCACAGACAGAAGTCCTTCTGGCATCTGATACCTCCAGCCATCTGCTTCATGGTACTGCCCCCGCCTTTTTGGTTTGATATCTCCTGCCGCTCACTTTTTCATCCACAGTTTACATTTTGTTGATGTTTTATTTTCTACCTTCCTCCCATCCTTTCTGTTCCTCACTGTGAAATGCATCCAACAGGGAATGTTTGTGTGAATGTGCGTTAACAAAGCTGGAATAATCGCCTTTTTAGCGTGTGTGAGTGTTTTTTTGAATCGAACCAGCAGTCATTCAGACTCCGTTGATGTTCCACTGATGCTCTGTTTACTGACCTCTGCTTTGGTTTTTGTCCTCCTCTCCTCCTTTCTCCCTTCCCCCGCCTCCTTTCTTCCCTCCTCTGCTCCTCCCTTCACACATTTATTTTCTCTCCATTCAATCCCCCTTATGGTCAAACATCCTTTAATGTTGCACACTTCTCCTAAAACCCTCCCCTCCTTTCCATGTGCCCCAATTATTATTATTTTTTTTTTTTTGCCTCCTTTTCCTCTACTTACTTTTCTTAATCCGGTTTAAACACAACTTTGGCTTTGCCGTTTTGACTCCCTTCCCAAACCTCCCCCCCTTCATGCCATCCATCTTTGCTCCACCCCTCATCATCATGGAAACCACCACCTCCCCCCTCGTCCAACGCTGGGCGGTCTGATCTCTACCTTCGTCTCTCCTCTTCCTCCTCCTCTGCTCCTCCTCTTCCTGTCCTCTGCTCTGCGGTCTCTCTCTCTAAAGATGGTCACGCCTCAAAGTCTCTTTACCCTCTTCGGTATGTTCAACCTCTACTATTCTATCTGTATATCTCTCTCTGTTAATCCAGTTTTGTTCACTTTCTTCAGTGATGTCGTGGGCACTCTTATTCTTCTGTATCTTTCTGTATTTCCAAGCTTTCCTCTATCGTATTGTACATGGCAGAGTTAAGACCCGCTTCTGTCTCTATATTAAAAGAACAGTGAGTCTGAGAGATTGTCCGTTTGGTCGACTTAGCGCTTAACTGATGAGAACAAAGACACCAAAATCATTCATGTGTTGTCAAAACTCTAAATAAACCTGATCCACAGTTAGAATTGGCTTTCAGTTAAAATCGCATCACACAAGATTTCTCTCCAATAGAAGCCTTTGTTAACATAATAAGTTTAACCAAACTGCAATTTGTGGTTTCAAGCTACACATCTGTATCTAAAAACACTGTTCCACACTTTTGTCAGATTACTTTCAATTGAGGAATCACAGTTTTTCAAGATTGTCTTAAAACAGCTGTCAAGCACCAATATCAACACATTTAGAGGTTTTACTTGTTGTGACCATTAACCCTCCTGTTGTCTTCATTTACAGGCACCAAAAAATATTGTTTCCTTGTCTGAAAAAAATCCAAAAATTCGGCCAAAAAATTCCCCAAATTTCTGAAAATTTGCAAAACCTTCAGGAAGAAAATTCCAATAATTCCTTAAAAGTTTTATTTTAAAAAAATCTCCCAAATTTGGCAAGAAAATTTGTATAAATATTTTCAAAAAATTAGTAAAAATCTTCCAAAAAATTCTAAAAACATCTAAAGTGATTCCACATATATGTCAGTAAAACTTCTAATATTTTCTTTAAGAACATTCACAATAAAATCAACCAAAATCCAGCGAATTTCGCTGGATTTTGGTTGATTTTTTCTGTGAATGTTCTTAAGAAACATTTTCAACATTTCTTTTTTTCAACATTCCAAAAAATGTTCGAAGATTTCCTCAAAATGTTGAAAATGTGGACATCAGAACTTTCACTGTGAAAATATATTTTTTTCCACATAGTCAAACTTTGAAACGGGTCAATTGTGACCCGCAGGACGACACAAGGATTAAGAGATCACTGCCTCACAATATTCTAAAATGTCTCTGAAGTCAGTGTGAGCCTTGAGGACCCTTGGTTTAACAAATTAAATGGGTTTCTTCCAAAGCTGCAACCTTTTTAGTGCTGCTTTTTGTTTAACCAGAGAATATTTTCATGGTGCATGGACAGTAACACAAAAATGAGGAAGGAATCCACTTAATTTGGTTATCTTCTGAAGTGTAATATCAGCTTCAGATACACTTCAGCATTTATTAATTAAGAGAAAGACAATTTTGTGCATTTTGTCTCCCATCTCTTACATTGGAATTGGGATTATTTAATTCCTAGTATGAACAACAGGACCTACTCCTGACTATTGTTTAAAGGCAGACTTGGAAAAATTACGAACCTACCCCTTAAATATTCAACTGATCTGCCCGTGAAGATTTGGCGTGAATCCCTCAGATTTAGAGTTTGACTGATTTTAGGCAAACAGCAGATGTGGAGAACAGATGTGGCCTCCTGCAGTTGCCTCACGATAAATGCCGCCGCTAAAAAGATTTTTATGCAAAGCAGCTGCAGTTTTCAGTCGCATTAATTAGCACAGCATTCAGAACAAAAACAAATAGGATCCTATTTTTTGAAAGGAAAGAAACAAGGTTGGGAAAGGGATGGGTTCTACTCACCGGTTCCTGTCTGGATCAGGTGCTCTGCTGACTAAATACCTGAGTTTCTAAGCTCAAATGCAATCAAACCTCCCTTGTCCTAATGTTTATTAGCAGAGAGCAATAAAACCATTACATTCCTGCAGGTTTCTCTTGACTACCAGGTTTATTTTAGTGTTTATGTTCTCACCACGTTCATGGCTAAGTTGATCATGAGAGTCCAGTGTACTCACCAAGACTCATTCTAGCTCTTCTTATCTTCCTTTTGCCTTTTTTTTCCTCTAGATTTTTCTGTTAATTGCATAGGACACGTTTGCTTTCTATTCCACAACTTTGAAGTTGGGATTACCTGCCACGCATTCACAAAAACAAAAAAACAGACATCATAAAGGCCACATTAGACTGTCAGCTAGACATGCAGTGTTTTCTGTGTCAGGTTAGTGTATGTCTACTTTAGTAAAGGTGTTTGGTAAAGTCTTTTTCCTTCACTGTCCGTTTCTGAATCCTGCACTCACTGCTCAGACTAAACATTAACTGGTCAGTCAGTTTCAGCTGTGTGTCAGTGTTACAGCCCAGACGAGGTTTTCTCTCTGGTTGACAGCCGCAACATAAAACTACTCAGTTACACAGAAGCATTTGATTGAAGTTCTAGTGGAAGTCAAATGGGAAGAGTCCATCTTTTCTTTTCATTTGTCTTTCTAGCACTAACTTTATTCCTTCCATCCTTCACACCTCTTCTTTTTTATCTTCGTCGGCTCCATCTCTCCTGCTCTGTCTGTTCTCTTCTTATCTTCTCCTCCACCCTGCTCTCTTTCTTGCTCTCGCTCTTGCTGTCTCTGTCTGCCTTTACCTTCAGGTGTCTACGGCGATGTCCAGAGGGTGAAGATCCTCTACAACAAAAAGGACAGCGCTCTGATCCAGCTGTCTGATGGCAACCAGGCTCAGCTCGGTGAGTTTTATAAGCTTTCAAGAGGCAGTTTTCCTCTGCAGGAACTCGGCAGACACGAGGTAGTGTGAACATTTACAGTAACAGCCACATAATTAGTAGTTTCAGTCTTTCTGTTTTCATTGCAACAGAAAATCCAACAGACATTAACTTCAAGTGCACCAAAACAACAAATAATAGGACAAAACTGTGATTCCATGAGCATGTAGGGGGGAAAAATGGACGTTTTGTTATGTTTGCCATCAACAACATGGAAAGTTATGTTAGAGAGGAGAAGGCTGCTACTCGACGAGGGCAGGAAAATAGCAGCATTAGTCTTCTTCCAGTGTCGAGACTGGTGCAGCAGTTTTGCAGAGATGTCCAGACGTACCTACCCTAGAGCTACATAACAACGTATTCATCCGCTCTACTCACCAACTAGTTTCACCTAACCAATTCCAACGCAACGACAAAATGCCGTATGTCGAGAACGTCGTAAACCGAGGACCCCCTGTGTTTTACAAAAATTATGTTTTCCAAAATAATTTGAAAGATATCTCACAGTGAAGAGCAGTCAAGAAATGCATGGAAACTGACAAACTGAAAAAGCAAAAAATTATTTTTATACTTGTATCTCTTGAGAATGAACCCAAGATCTTTAAAACCACTGCATTAGTCCCTTTACAGTGAATTTATGACACCAGAACAATGTGATGGAAATAGTCAGAAAATGAGGAAATGTCAGGCTTTTAAACTTGTAACCTGCTATGTTTTCTGTGTTTCTCATGTGTAGCTATGAGTCATCTGAATGGTCAAAAGGTGTTTGGTAAAGTGATGAGAGTGACGCTGTCCAAGCATCAGACTGTGGCTTTGCCCAGAGAAGGACTGGATGACCAGCTACTAACTAAAGGTGAGATGATACCTGCGTCCTGGAAGGCTACTGGTTAATATCTTTAAAGTTGCTTATTATACCTTGAAGGAGACACGAGCCTTTTTTGATTTGATTTTTGTGTCTTTTATTGACTGTTGTTGTCACAAGTCTGTGTATTTCTTGGTCATATTTTCATGGTCTCATGATCTAGCTTCTAGGTTTTCTTTTGTGTTAAAAGATAAATACATTTTGTGTGTTTTTTTACTGTAAATTCTACAAAGATATACTAGCAGAGCCCCCAAATACAGTTAGTGTGGATTGTGTCAGTATTTTGTTTTTGTTGGACAGATTTTTCTGGCTCACCGCTCCATCGCTTTAAGAAGCCAGGATCCAAAAACTTCCAGAACATCTTTCCTCCCTCAGCAACGCTTCACCTCTCCAACATCCGGTAGTAGAACCAGTATACTTCTATAATCACACAGTTTTTATGATCTCTTGTGCTCCCTGCTTGTTTGTTTCAACACATTTAAAGTTTGTCTTTGTGTGTCCAGGGACGGAGTTGGGGAGGAAGATCTACGTCTTTTGTTCTCTAACAGTGGAGGAACCGTCAAGGCCTTCAAGTTCTTCCAGTAAAGAGCTCTTTTATGTGAAACTTTCTGTGGCACGCAATTTCTGTCATGAGACTTTCTGCATAGATAGAACAATGCACTCAGACCCTCTCAAGCTTTTCACATTTAGTTTCAGTATCATTTCAAAATGATTGATTTTATGTTTTTTTAGTAATTCTCACGCAAAACTTTACAATGACAAAGCAAAAGCAGGCTTTTGGAAGAGACTGAAATGCCTTATTTCTGTATTTATAGTTACAATACTCAGTTGGCTCAGTTCAATCCTGAAGCCAAAAGACCTGAAAACAGCAGAGCACCGGGCTTGTTGGATAGTTGGAGACTTTGGGCTGTTATAGCTACCCAAGGTGCTTTGAAGTACGAAGTGAAACCTCTAAATACTAGTGTAAATGGGACATTTTAGTCTTTTATTCTTCATAAAATTACCAAAAATTCCCAAAACCTGCTTTTGTGCCGTCACTGTGGAGATTTGTGTGTCAATGGATGAGAACAAAAAGGTTTTATGATGAGTCTGAAACACGTAATATGGGAACTTCAAAGGGTCTGGATGCACTGATCCAATAATAAGATCACGGTCTCACAAAATACACTCACAGTCTTCTGTACGATGTCACAGTAAGCAAGAATTGTATTTTTGTGGTTACTTCCTGTAATATTCAGCTGTTTGAATCGGTTTTCTCTCCTCATCAGGGACCGTAAAATGGCTTTGATCCAGATGTCATCAGTAGAAGAAGCTATTCAGGCTCTGATGGATCTTCACAACTATGACATGGGAGGGAATCACCATCTGAAAGTTTCCTTTTCCAAATCTACCATCTAACCGTCACACCAGCTCCTAAATGTTAAGCTCTATGGTGTGCATAGAAGTCACTACCATTTGTCCTTTTTTCAGTATTTTCTGTGAATAGTTTTCAGTTTAAGTACTGAGAAAACTCAAACTCCACAAGGTAATTTTTTTTCTTGAGCAGTAGAAGCAGTAATGACCTCAGTCCCAGTCCAAAGGCGGTTCTGCTTTGACCAGTTCAACATCTAAAAGAGCCCCGAGGCGGCGCCTTGTTGTTTTAGTTTTCCTCCAGTGGTTCTCCGGGGTGTGTCGGTGCATTGTGACGTTGCTGCTGGATGTGGTTCCAGGTGAAAAAAAGACTCAAAACCTGCTCTGGTGTTAAGATATTCTTTAAAAGACTTGTAGTTCTTCATTTTAACTGCTTGGATTTTCATTTGAGGTTTGAGTTTTTTAAAATTTTTGTACGTTGTGTTGCTTCTTGAACCACTTACCCAGAAATTCTTATTTCTAACCTCGAGCTACCGTTGGTTATATAGTTATTTTGTCACCACTTTGTAATGACTCCTCTTTTCTTTTGCATTATGTGAAGATTTATTTTGGGCTGTTAAGTTCTTCACACACCTCCTTCGTGTTTGGTTCACTCCTTCACATTTCACCCTGTTCATTTGTTCAGTTTGCTGCAATTTGAAAAAAACAAGAAGCTACAACCACTTAAAATGTCCACTGCAATGTAAAAATGACCAGGAGCACCAGTTTATTACTTTGCAGGTTTATTTTTTTATTAGCAACCTCCACGTAAACAACTTGCAGTTTTAAAAATGTTGCTGCGCCACTCAGGGGGACTTTTGATGTAGTTTAAACACCAGATGTAACTAAACTTTGATGTCCTCAAAGTGAATAGAGAAATGAATCTTAGAGCAGTGTGTTGCAATTTTACAATTTTGAGAAGTTTCCTTCTTAACAGACGTACTTTTTTGCTGTTGTTCCCATTACTGAACAATCATTTGGAAGCTTTTCCTACGCGAGGCCCGTTTAATTAACATCCCATCATGTGTATTTGATGTTAAAAGGCTTCGTGGGAATGAGAATCATCATTCGAGGCTCATGATGCTTGTTGAGGACTGTTGAATATCCTTGAAACGTCCTGTACAGCACAAAATGGAATGTATCGACATTAATCCGTAATAATAATATTGAGGCTCCGAAGGTGGAGCTTTCCATGAAGAATAGAGCCATCTGGAATTTCCTGTTTAAATCCCATCCCGGTCGTTTGGACGCCAGCTGTGAGTGGGTGAACTCATACACAGGATGCATGCTAATGCTGTCTGTTTAAACAAGGTTTCAACATGTGATTCTGGTCCTGGTCTCTGATTTTAAGGAGACCTGATGGGACCAAAGTACATGTGCCTTTAGTCTGTGATCTGATTTTACTGTTGATTCCTTTGTGTCTTTAAACAGATTCTTTTATTGGTACTGTTTGCTGATCTTGTGTTGTAAACCTGTAAAAAAAAAAAAATACAACAAAAAACAGATTATTTTGTTAATTACTTTGAAAAAGAGGCGTTCGTCTGATGCTCAGAACGCCGGGTCACTGTTTCAGCTGAGCTCATCTCCAAAGTGGGGTTTTTATTTTTCACTCATTCTCTCATTCTTACTGGCAAAGTTTTATTTTTGGATTTTTTCCCCCCCCCTTATAGAAGGATTGCTGTAAATTTTCTACTTGAGTTCAGTTTGTTTTGTGATAAGGTTTCAGATTAGCACAAATTAAACACGTCTTTTCTACCAACGAGCCCAGGTTAAGCTGTGTGTGTTTGTATGTGTTTGGACAATTTCAGGCCTCTGCTCTCATCTGTATCTTACCTGTAATAAACTTCTCTTTCTCTGTTCAGCTCTGTCTCTCTGCTCTGACTTCTTCCTCTCTACCTTTCCACCTCTGTTGGCTGTTCTCTTCTTTCTACATTTCTGCTGAGACATGAAAGCAGAAATGTAACCAGCTGTGGTTAGTTCAGCTATGAGTCTATGGGTATTAATCAGGGAAGTGTACTTAAAAGCTAAAATATTGAGGATTTTACTGTTGCAAGTTGGTTGAGATGGTGCCAGTTTCTAAATATTTTACAAAAGACTATAGCTAATGATTATTTTATTGTACATTTATCTGATTTTTTTTTTCATTTCTGTAGCTTAAACCACAAATGTTTCAGGTGTTTAGCACACATATGGGTCAATATATAATTGTGGGACTTTTTGTATCATAGTTGACATTTTTGCTGTTTTCAGGCCTAAAATCAACATGACCACCTGTGAACAAATGCCACATGGCATTTTTAGAGAAAGATTCTTCTACATATTATACATACAATAATAATTGAGTAAAATTGAAAAGTGAAAGTTATTTCTAAAGATACTGTAGTAAACCTGTTGACTACTTTATATTAAATAAGTCAGAAAGCCTTGGAGTCTGGCCAGCCTTTTCTTCAGGAGGAAATGACATCATGTGGAGCAGGTCATGTGATCTGGAATTAACACACTTCCTGGAGAGGTGTTTTTGTAATGGGGAACTTAGTTGTAAGTGATTTCTCAGGCATAGATACAATTTGTTATTTTGTGTTTTAAAATAACACAAAGGACCACAGAAAAACACAAAATGACTCAATGAGACACAAAATTATCATAAAAACAGACAAAATGACCACAAACAGACTGATAATGACCAAAAATGGCCACAGAGAGACACAAAATGACCACAAAACACCTATAGTTACCACTAACAGACCGAAAACAGCCACAAAGGGGGGCAAAATGACCACAAAAAGACCTAAAATTACCACAAACAGACGCAAAATGACCACAAAAATGTACAAAATGACCTCAAAAATTCACAAAATTACCACAACACAGACTGATAATGACCAAAAAAGAAACAAAATATGTGTCTTCCAGCATGTAAAACCACCATATGGACAAGTTCACAAGGTAAAAAAGTGGATTTTCATCAAAAAAGATCTTGCAAATTAACAAGACACTTCATATAGTGAGGTGAATCCTCTGCTATATTCTAGACAAAAATCCTGAGATTCCTTTAGAGCAGCTTTTTGGGGACGGTGGGAAGAAAAAGTGCAGCAGAACCAGGTTCAGGGAAGGAGGACGTCTGCCTCGCTGTTTATCTCTGGTGAGCAAGCAGCAGCCTGGAGGACACATCTGGTCCACCGGCACAAATATTTGTCCCCTGATGAGTCATGGACACATTATACCCTTCAAACACGGCTGTATTCCCTCAGCATTACACTGAAGAGAACATATGACAACAGCAGCAGCAGTATTTTTAGGAAACCAGACAAGAAATACGTGGACAACCTCTCAGTTACATCTCTGGTCTTGTATTTCAACACAGAAAGCATTAGAGTGTTAACACGAGCAGCTGTAACTTATCAGCCTTCACTTCCTAATGGAAAAATGACATCAGCCGTCAGATACAAGCCCTCACACGTCAATGGTATTCTTAAATGAAATATATACAAGAACTGTGGGCCTGTGTGTTCACCAGTGACTGATGCTGTGCGTCTGTCAGGCAGTATAATGTACAATCACCTTCCCTTCATAGGAGACGCCGCATTAATGCTGGTTGAAGGCCTCACTTTGCTCTGAAATTGGTTCAGTTCATGACAATACTCTGAACTGCTGTTCGGTTCCGCCAGCGAGGTGACGTTCCACGTCCCCACAGCTCGTCTAAGCCACCAGGGGGCGGTGGCTTTGATGCCCCTTCCTGCCTACCGCCCGGTGCTATGCCCGGTGGGCATAGCACCTGACCTCAGTTTCCTGCCCAGTGAGTGGTGGGCGAACTGGACAGTGGTCCCGTCTTACTTTTTCAGGCTGTACCCGACCGAGCCTCACGGGGCCCCGAGGCTCGGCCACCAGGTGCTCTCTGGCAAGCTCCTCCCCCACACCTGGCTCCAGGAAAAGGCCCTGGTTTCACTGATCCGGGCAAGGTGGCGGCTTTCCATTTTGTCGCTGTCATCAGAGTTTTCTGAATCGCTCTTCCATCGATAAGCTTAAAATCTTCGTATTTCTTTAACATCATTTTATTCCGCATGCTTTATTTTTTTTCTTAAATCATCAATGATTAAACAATTTGCATGAGATTCTGAAAAAAGCAAAAAATTCTGTCACAACCTTGAAGCAGTGAGTGATTTAACTGCAACCAATCATAGGAAATAATTCAGGAACTTTCTGCTGAACTGCAGGCTGTGTTTACACTTGAAAAAGATGATTAAATGCAAGTATTAAAATCTATGTAGTATGTAAAGCCATCATCTTTTTCAGTATTAGTGACAGTTGTAGGAACTTGGAAAATATTCCACGTGTTGATTCCAGGTGTTTTTCAATTTTGAATCTAAGAAATGCCACTTTTATTCCTTCTTTTTAAAAAATTTCTGGCATTACAACGGTATACTTCTGCAAAAAAAAAAAAAAACATGTTTCTCTACTTCTATCTATAGTTGTGTTGTTTCCATAAAGGTGCAGAAGTTTATATTGTAGTGAAAAATGAGCCCCCAGGAGCAAAAAATGCCCATAAACTGTATGAAGTTCCCAGGATTTATACTGTGGAACTCACTGATTCCAGTAATTGAATATTGACTTTTGTGCAGAATTCCAGTTGTTAAAGTCGCCCCAAACCACTGTCATGAAGTAATATTATTACCGTTGAACCCAGAATCTCCTCCATCCTGTTGTTTGAATGAAAGGTTTTGCCGTCGACACACTGAATCCTCCTTCAAAAGCTCCTACATCACATTATAAAGTATCTGTTAGAGCTGCCCTGCTGTGTTTATTGCAGGGATGAAACCGTACGTTGGGAAATGAGCACTAAGTGAAACCGTTGCTCTCCTCTGTTCTCGTCCTTTGATTTCTTTATCAAACAGTCGGTAATGAAGCTCTTATTACAGCCCGGCGAGCCTTTCAAAGAGAACAACACAAAAGAGGGAGTAAATATATCCTAATGACTTATTCTGCTTAATTAGCTCTCTTTGGTTTGAAAAAAAAAAGTCTGATTGGTTCAGATTGAAGCTGCTGTGGTACCGGTTGGTTTGTAGTCTTTGTGAAGTGTGAATGCAGTGATCAGGAGGGCTAAAAACACTGAACTGAGCTTTACTGGACTGCTGAAGCTCTGGATCAGATGACAAAATAACTCGATTGAGTCCAAAGGTTCAGATTAAAGCAGACAGAAGATATATAACCAATATAATCAAGTTACTGCTTTTAAAACAGCAGTCAAATCTCCCCATTGCATCAAAAAAACAGAGGAGAAATCAAAACAAACAAAAAATAAGTAAATAAAATAATAAAATAAATAATACTTAAGTTTAAAAAAAACACATTCACTCCAGATTATCCACTCCCAGGTATAATTAGTAGACCAACACTGTCTTTATACAATGAAGAGCTGCTTTATTTGTGACTTCCACTAAAAAAACTGATGAAAATAAGTTTGTCAGGGTTCTGACTGATAACAGATTATTAAATAATGAAAATAATCGTTTAAATATTCCTTTAAACAATCCTTTTAGGTCTACATTTCCTTTACACTGACTTCTTGGTATATGTACAAGTGTTTTGGGTGGAATATACCATTAAGCCCAATGTTCAAGGGTTCTTCTGGGAATATACCATTAAACCAAACTTTTCGGTAAATGTTCCAGGATGTTGGGTAGAATATACCATCAGATCAACCTTTTAGGTCTACATTGGAAGATTTTAGAGTAGAATATTACTCCAAACCATCCTTTAGGTCTACATTTAAGGTGGAATACTCCTTTACACCAAGATTTTTTGGTCGACATTGAAGGATTTTAGGTGGAATATTCCTTTGATTGAACTTTTTAAGTTTATGTTCAAGGATGTTGGGTGGAATATACCATCAGACCAACCTCCAAGGTCTACAGTAGTGAATTTTAGGTGGAATATACCATTAAACTCACCTTTTAGGTCTACATTGGAGGATTTTAGGTGGAATTTTCTTCCAAACCGTCTTTTAGTCTACATTTAAGGATGTTTAGGATGGTATATTCTTCCAAACCAACTTCTAAGGTCTACATTTCAGGTGAAATATTCCTCCATACTAACTTTTTTGGTCTACATTGAAGGATTTTTTCTAAACCACCCTTTCAGGTCTATATTTGAGGTTTTAGGTGGAATATTCCTTTTAAACAGCCCCTCAGGTCTCTTTGAGGATTTTGGATGGAATACTTAGTTAAAGCAACATTTTAGGTGCATGTCCAAGGATTTTTGGTGGAATGTTCCTTTAAGGTGGATGATTGAGGACCTTGTAGGTGGAATACTTCCTGAAACCAACCTTTTAGGTCAACATTCAAAGATTTAAGGTGGAATATTCCTTTAAACCAACCTAAATTTCATGTTTTGATCATTATTAAGTGAGAAACCTCAATCCAGACTCCTCATAATGATGTTTGAGATTTATGCTGCTGTTATTTGTTTAGTCCAGACTAAATGACAGAAATCCACAACTGTAATTTTATTTCAGGACTTGGTTATTAAATGTCAAAACAATCCATGTGACTCTAAAAACTCAACAGCTTTACAAACTCTAAGATTAAACTCTCCACAAGGATCCAAAATAAGTTGGACTTCTACATGAGAGCTTTAATTATTCTTCATCTACTTCCTGAAAAGTTTGGTCAATAAAAAAGACAAAAACTAATATTTTCAGCTGAACTAAAGACAGACTTTGTGATTTTTCTGCTCACATGTTGTGTTGTTGTAAACTTCCTCTTTCAAATAAATATCCTCCTAACCCCCTGGAAACCAGCGTTTGTCCTGTTTTTGTGTTGCTCCTCAGTGACCCTAGACAGCCGGGTCCTAATGTTTTTTGAGCAACACACCATACTATGACGTTTTTACAATGATGGTCCTACTATGGAACCAGTTTGACATGTTCAGGTGTTCTTTGTGTGAAAACTCAGAGATTTCAGGTATCAGAAGGTGGTTTTCAACTTTCTTTATTAACTTTCTGCTTCAACTTTAAACTAAATTTCCTTCACTAACCCCGCCCTCTGGACTCCCAGTAAGCTGTGTTCCTATTGGCTGTCCAGGTGGCAGCTAGGTGTTATCAGGAACACCTGAGCAGCTCAGTGTCTTCCTGCTTTATTTAGCTGCAGACAAACATTTCCTCTGCTTCTCTTCACCACAGAACTGGGTTTGGCTCCCTTGCTTTAGTTTGTTCTTTAGGCGTTGGCTTGCAGCTTCCAGCAGTAAAATAGACTTTAATGTGTCTCTTGGTGTGTTTCAGGGCTTTGTACTGGATAGTTGTCTTGGTAAATGTGGTTCTTTAGCCACAGTTAGCACATGGTGCTACTGTGTGCAGTGATTAGTGGATTTGGTGCAGCTGAGTTGTGTCTTTATCTTGGCTGTAGTGAGTCTTTAGAGGTTTTTGGTCAGACACATTCTGTATTCTTGTTTGAGAACCAGTGTTGGTTGTCCAGAAGGTAAGAGTTCCTGTCCTGATTCTCTGTTCTCAGAGGTTCTCTGGTAGGCTGCAGGAGACTTTAGTGTTTGGGTTGTGCTAGTTTGGTTTTAGTATGGTTTCATTTGAACGACTATCTTGAGGCCCCTCCATGTGGTTTAGTGAGGTTTTCTGGAACAGTTCTACAAAGCAATCTGCAGCAGAAGAGACTTTGAGAGTTTTTAGGAAGTTCTGGATACCAGACTTTAGAGCAGCAGAAACATTTGTCAGCAGTTTGAGCAGGAGAAGGTGATCTTCAGAGTAGAAATGAGACAGAAACCTTCTTGACCCGTGTGGTGAGGTCCTGTACCAAGAGTTTGAGCAGGTTGTGAAGAGTCTGTAGTTCTTTGGTCTGAAAGCACAAGAAGAGTCGACTCATTAAAGGAGAAAACAGGAGATATTGTTGGTTCTTCTGTCGCTCTGCAGTTTCCTTAGACTGAATATCAAGTTTATATTTTAAATGATTTCCCATGTGAGCCCAAGAAGACTTCAATAAACTCCCTCCATCCCCTGGACACAACATATTTTATTACCATGTTAATTTTTTTTTTTTACGTTTTTGAATTTTAATCCTAGTTTTAGCATAGTTTTTTCTCTTTGCTTTAGTTTTGTCATCTGTGTGAAAGGTGCTAAACAAATAAAATTGAATTGATAAACTGAATAATTGACTAACTCATGATTGTGACAACAGAAGTATTTTCTTTGTGATTTAAGGGTTTGTTTCATTTTTAAGGTTGAGGTTAAAATCTTGACAGAAAAAAAAAAGATTAAAGAAATAAACTACATTTTAAAAAGAGCAATTAAATCAAATGAAAAAACATTTAATACAATAAAACTTGTAAAAAGAAAAACAATAAATACAATTAAATTATATTAAACAGACAAAATATTTAATTAGATAGTTTAACAGAAGATGTAAAACACGTAATTATGAAATTAAACAAAATTTTTTAAACATTAAAGATGAAATATTTTAGATAATTAAACATTTAAAAAATACAATTCAACAAGAAGAATATTAAACATTTAAAAAAATACAAAGCATTTAATTAGATTATTAAACCTTTAAAAAGACAAAACATTTAATTAAAAATTAAATGTTTAATTAGAAAATTAAATCTTGAAGACAATAAAACTTTAAACAGGAATTAAACAGAAAATACAATGAATCATTTAAAAAGAAAATTAAACATTAAAAGGTGGTAAAACATTTAAAAAGAAAAACCTTAAAAATTAAACATTGGGAAAGAAAAGAAAATTTTTCAAACAAGCCCATAAAACATTTGAAAAAACAAACATTAAAAAGAAAAAACATTTTGAAATCAAATCAGACAGAAAAGAATAAAAGGTGAGAAAAGAGCAAAACTAAACATTTAAGAAGAATCAAACTAAAGACAAAACATTTGAAAAGACACCAGTTAGACTTTAGAAGATCAAATTAAACAGAAGAGACAATAAAACGATCAAAAATAGCAACAACAGATAAAGATCTTAAAGTGTTTTCTAGTCTGAAATGAAAACATCAAGTTGTTTCTTCAAACATTTCCTCTTTCTATGTTCTTGGTTTGACTGTGGACAGATTTACTAAGAACTCATTTCAGAAAACTGCTTTCCAGATAAAGTCTAACAGTAGTTGAAGGCATTTATCAAACTAATGTTACCTTCTGATCTCCACAAACTTTACTGTTCAGTGAAGAGAATCAAAGTTTGTTGAGGATTTCTAAAAAACCCACAGATGAAGGTCTGAGAAGAACTCAGATGGATGATCTAAATGTGAAATCAAGACTCATGGTCACAAGTTTTAAGGCTTCTGTTAACCAGAAAGTTCAAACTAACAGAGAAGTACTGAGAAACTTTGAAAATTTCAGTCCTCAGACTGTCTGAAGGTTCAAACTAACAGAGAACTACTCAAGAACTTAGAAGATATCAGTCCTTGGGCTGTCTGAAGGTTCAAACTAACAGAGAACTACTGTGGTACTTAGAAAATTTCAGCCCTCAGACTGTGTGAAAGCTCAGGTCCTGAGGACTCGGGAGGTGTGGAGGCTTTGGAAAGCCTTGGAACTGAGGGTTCCACCCTCCAGCACAAAGGCTGAAGTCCCACCTCCTGAGAAAAAAGGCTTGAGTTAAAAAAAAACTCGAAAATGACAAAAAATAGATGATAAATGCGCAAAAAAAAGAAGAATTAGTATCTGAGCGAATAGCTCAGGGGGTTAAGAGGATAGACTACCAAGTGGAGGGTCGCAGGTTCAAGACCCGCCACTGGCACTTTTCTTTCTTTGTCTTTGTCAGGATTTTGATAAAACTTAAGAAGGGTCTGGTCTTGAACCAGCGACCTGCAGCTCCACAGGCAAATCCTTAACTCACTGAGCTACAGATCAGATAAAAAGAAATAAATTCGTCGTCCCTTTGACATCGTAGTTTCTCAAGTGACCACATGGGTGGAGCCAAGGCGGAGTCTGGGTGGAGTCAGGGCGGAGAGTAGGCGGGGAGGTGGGTGGCGGCCTCCCCCCTCTACTCCCCCACCGCCCACCACACCTTCCCCCTCCCGACGAGTTCTTCGAGTCTCCACGAGTTCTTCGAGTCTCCACAGGTTTTCCCGAGTTTCTGGAGTTTCCACCAGGTCAGAGGCAGAACAAGTTGTCATGAAGAGATGTTGAAGTCAGCCAGGATGGACTGACTTTTTACAGCGACTAGAAGGAAGGTGACTAGAAGAGCAGGTCTTTAACCACCATCCATAAAATCCATGGAGTCGCTCCAGAGAAATGAAGGAAGGTCAATTTTTATCAACCTCCATCCAGATGTTCAACTTCATATCTTTGAGATTTTTAGCACCACAAACCTTTAGTATCACACTTTATTATCCTTTACTAGGACTTTAATGGAATCCACCAGCAGATTTAGTTTTTGTTGACAAACTTTATTCTTGTCATCGTGGGACTGCAGTATTTAAAACTGTTCCTTCTATTTGACCTCATGTTTATTAGTTTTAGTGGAGAAAGTTATTTTAATTGTCAATTAGTCTCTTAAAAACTAAATAATAAATTGGATTAGTCAAGAGGGTTAAATTTCTTACTTTGTCATATTTTAAATATGACAAAAAAATATAAAAATAAAGCATCTTGAGACAATTTGACCTGTAATTGGCGTTATATAAATAAAATAGAATTAAAATTCTATGTATCTTGTAATGTTGGAGTAATTCAGCCATATATGTTGGAAAACACATTTTCTTTGTCCATTAATCTGTTGATTGTTTTATCCAGTAATTAATTTCTTGTTTTGGTTTATAAAATGTCAAACCCAAATATATTCAGTTTACTGTCATAAAAACCAACAACATTTACATTCATGATGCAGGAATCAGGCAGTTTTTCACTTTTTATCTTAGTTTAGTCAGAAAGATAGTTGATAATGTGTGAATTGTTGCAGCTTGTGAGCCGTAGAAGGTTTTAATCTTTGGGGCCGAGTGTCAGAAAACATTTAGAAACCAACATCAACAAAACACTCAACAAAGATTTGAACATCATTAAAGGGAAATCCAACTTTTGCATGACAATGTCTAATTAAAGGACATTTATTTCCAATGTAAATGTGTGATATTCATCCTCTGGAGCTTTCTCTTCACATCGTCTTCCACCTGGACTGGTTTGGTCGGGAGCATGTGCAACAAACATTTGAAAAACTGCACTTTAACATCAATGAATGACAATGAAGTTTAATCTCTACATAAATGAGACTGAGTCTGGATGTGCTGCTCTGTCATTATTAACTCCTAAGTTTAGGGAAAGTTCAAACAAAAGAGGACAGTTCAGATAAGACTTGAGAATCAGCTTATTTTGAACAAACATCTCAGACTTTCTGAGCTTCAGCACCTCTAGCAAGATATTTTAACAACAAGCAACTCAAGAGATCCAGAAGTTGGAGAGAGTTAGCTTTAGCTGAGCCAAAGAACATGTGGGACGCTAACCTAGCAAACATTTCAGACTTTTCTCTGTGAATTCTGAGAAATAATTTACTATTTAATGACAGAGCTACACATCTTAACTCAGTCTCATTAAAACAGACTCTAATTCAGTGTCATCCATCCATATTAAAGTGCAGTTACCCAAAATGTTTGCTGCATGAGCTCCAACAAAACCTGTCCAGGTAGAAGGCCACTTTGACAAACAGGAAGTGGAAGATTCCAAGCAGATTTATAGAAGGGGGAACCGGACTGTACCAAGTGTGGTCGAGTATAGAGGGGTGTTTTGTAGGTTTTTAAGGCTGATAATGATTATTAGTGAGACATTTGGAGTAGATATTCATTTGCAGTAAATGAAAGTATTTAAAATCTTGGAGTTAAACTTCGAAGAACACAAACTCTAACAGAAAACTTTGTTGATAGGTTTTTGTTTTGTTTACAGATGTTAAGTTAAAGGAGTTTTATTCATGACGTATAACCAATCAAATCACTCCAGAAGACAGAGCGACCACAGGTAGATAAAGGTTCAGAGCCAAAGTAGCGCCATTTTTAAATGTATTTATTACCGTAAATCAGTAAAAAATAAAATACTGATAATCAGTAAATCAGTCAGCCCACAATTACTACAATTCTACAATGTATGTCTCTTTGCTTTGACTTGTTATTTGTACAATATACGATGTATATGATGGTGTTTTTTCATACCAAAGGCTATACTATGATGTTTTCAAAGACACATATGATGCTACTCTGGTTGTTCTGGCTCTGGGCTGCTGCACTCCTCCTCTGTTGTTTTCTGGATTGTACTCAGCTGCATGCCTTCGTCCATCCGGCCTCCGTTGACTCGTCCCGCCTGCCGTCTCTGGAGCTGAAGCTGGATTGGAACAGACCAAAGTACAGTCCAATCACAATGCCAGCTGCCTCTCAAAAGGCTCCTTCATCTGGCAGGTGGCAGCACTTCTTCTGAGGGGAAGCTGAGCTGGTCCAGCAGAACTTTGGAGATGTGTTCCAGTGGTTGGTGGATGTGTGGGGAGACAGAGAGGGACCTTTGAATTGTTCACAAAGGAAAACAGGGAACCCATTGGTAGTTTTAGTTTAGGGTGCTACTGAGGTGTGTTTTTGGGTTTTAAGAGGTGAACAGGAAGAGTTTTTTTTTCGTATTGATTATCTTTTACTTTGTTCCTGGTTGGAATGCCCATCAATGTTAACATGAAGTTCACTTTTAGTTCTGTTGATTTATTTTTATTTTACTAACACCCATTTGTTTTTAACCCCCTCACATGTTGTGTTGTTGTAAACTTCCTCTTTCAAATAAATTCTCGTCTAACCCTCTGGAAACCAGCGTTTGGACTGTTTTTGTGTTGCTCCTCACCTACTTCAGACAGCCGGGACATAACAACGTTATGGCTATACTATGACGTCTTAAGAGCGACATTCCCACTCCCTGGCTTCGCAAAACTTTAACGCCCAATAAAAAATTCAATATTGATCTCTTATTTTGACCATGAAAACTAACGAAAAAAAAATATATCCAGTCTATGCACCGTACTCTGTTTGGCTCAACACTTGCTGATGACAACTTCCGGTCTTAGAAAATGAAAAAACGGACCTTTTTCCGTTTCTGTCTCTTACTGATTTTACTATTTTGATATTCTAAATATAAAATGAAAATCAAAGCATTTTTAAAATTTCGTATATCCCTTTTGATCATGAAAAAGCAAAAAGCCTTGTATTTCAATTTTAATTTTTGTTTTTAAAACGAAGATCAAATAACCACTTGTTTTTTGTTTTTCAATACCTGTTTCAGAACGGAAAATCCAATTGCCAAAATATACACGGACCCCAAGGCATCTTTACCAACACCTCTCAAACCCTATATTTCCCACAATGCATCTCATGATTGAACCCTCCTTTCCTGGTAAATATCGATGTTTTTCAAACTCTATGTTTTGACACCAGCTGAAATAACAGATGACAGGAATCAGTCTAAATGTAGTTCCTCTATCTTCCACTAGAGGTCAGTGTGAGCCAAGTCCTGCAGCCAGCGTCAGAAAACCTCAAACCCAGAACCTCAATCTACTGGAATATGGGATGAGAGGAAAAGTCGAGCAACACCTGAAGCTTGCAGTTTGGTTTGCTGTAGGAATATTACAGTGAAACTAACAAAATAATATCAGTGAGGGGAGAGGAAGCTGAAGGAAAGCACTGAAATTTAACTCAAATATATGAGTCTGTCTGTGCCTTTTTGTTGTTATCAGTTGGGGTCATCTTTTAACATGTTTCATAACTGAGCGTCATTATATGACATTATACACACACACACACACACAGACACACACACACAGACACACACACACACACACACACACACACACACACACACACACACACACACACACACACACACACTATAAGAAGAGGAGAGTACAGAGGCATAAAGTTACAGCAACAGAATGAGATCATCAGCCAACTGTTGCTCTACAGATGGTGGACGGAGCTTCAGCCAGGTGCTGCTCTATTCAGCTCAGCGGGAGACGTTCAGCTGATGTAACTTCACTCTGGCAGCCATGTTGAAGACACTTCATTTACCTGAAAACCTGTCGATCCACCAGCTCCGTGTCTGCTGATTGTTTCAGCTCCAATCCGTCCGACTCAGTGAGTTCTTGAACTTCCAGAGGTTTCGAATGTCTTATGTCCTCGTATCTATCAATAAATATCAGTAAACCTGAAGCTCAAAAGACTAAATTAAGAGAAGAACTGGTTCAACCTCTAACACATGCTAATAATAATACCTCTGCCCATTGGGTTTTCTAACATTATTCACCTTTAACAGAGTCACATTTGATGACATACAAGTTCATACAGTACTTGTATTACCACAAGTTTGCTTTTAATGTAGCACGAGACAAACGAAGTGTTATACTTGAATTTACTGTCATTATCCCTGAATATAACATTAATTAACAGCCGCATAATAACTGAAAAAGACAACAAAATGTTCCTTATCTTTTGAGAATTTGCTGTTCTGGTGGATTTTAGGTTTGTTCTTTCTATTGATGCAATGCAACATCACGAGTCTCCTAAATTTGCAACCAAATTACTCAGAAATTGAATTACTAAATGCCAACGCACAACTCTCAAGCAAGAAAGAGGTTGAGGAAAAGTACAAGGAGCGCAAAAATCTGACAACAACCTTCTGCAATATTACAAATAACTCGAGGTACCCAGGTTTAATAAAAGTAAACAAGGTTAAAGACTTGTTAAAGGAGTAATACTTAATGACAATATAAAAATAAGAAGGTTCGGGGAAATAATCTCATTTGCTTATTTAGTGAGAGCAAAAATAGATAAATAAATATGCAGCTACAGCCAGGAGACTTAGCTTAGCACAAAGTCCAAGTTACGACTATTTGTGTTTGTCCAGTCATAATACCACTATTTTTGGGGGGGGTGTTTTGTACAAATGTTATATATATATTATGTGTTAGTAGTTAACCAGCTGCTAGTTACTTGGTTTCTCCCTTACAAGTGCCAGTTTCCAGTCTTTGTGCTAAGTTAAGCTAGTTAGCTGTTAGCTTCATGTTTACCTTCTTGTGGCATTATTCTGTATTTTTTTTAGCTAACAATAAATCTCAGTTAAACACACCAACAATGTCTGAATGCTTTACACTTTCTGAATCCCCTACTCTGTCTCTTTATAACCATTTTTTTCAAGCATCATCAATTTTTAAGTGTTGTTAGAAAAAGTTCATGGAAACTGTACTTTTTAAAACTTACACAATTTCATTATTAGATACGAGTTAAAGCCTATCATGGGAGATGGAAACCGCTTTTACAAATAAGACGTAGCAAACATTTTGATGTCTTTGTCCAAAACCAGCTGAAATGAAAGAACAATTACATCTTTCCCGACTGAAAACGATTCCTGAAGACTTTTCTCTATTTTTTTTCATTGCCATCAATTTTGTTTGAAGAAAACAAAAATCTCAAATCAAAGTTCCACATAAACCTACAATGTCTTGCAGTGAAAAATGAGCCACAGTGAGTAAAAGTGCAACAGAAGAAGAATCCCATGTCTAAAGGTTCAGTTCACCTAATTTACAAAAAGCACATTTTCTCACTCATCCCTCCTAGAATTCAACCACACACAGTTTTAGGAGGATTATCTGCTTTCTATCATCATCTGCTCCAGTACAATCCAGTGGAAGTGCATTAGATCATCCACTGTCTTTGGAGAAAAAAAGTAGCTCCAGTGAAACCTGTTCACTTCTGCATTATTCAGGACATTGTTTCTGGACATGCAAGTGACTGCTGAATTTTTTAAATATAATTTTCCAATGCTGTGAGCAGAGCAAATGAAAATCCATTCACCTCTGCTGTGGTGAGGCGAAGGCAGATAAATAAGAGTAAAAACTGCCTTTGAGCATGGTCACGTGGGCCAGCCACTCCTTTGAAATGCACTTTAATGACCACACATTTACATATCTATTGAGACATTGTGTTCCTTTATGACAGCCTCTCACTTTCCTTCACATGGATGACCACTCCCTCCTCGGCTACCGGGGTTTTAGTTCAATCTGCTGCCATTTTACCTCCTTAAACAGAAATAAGAGTAGGAAGTCAGGCAGTTGACAAACTACACATGAATCTGAAAATAAGCACAAAAACTTGAACTAATCTGACGGTGAATATTAGATAATGAGCACTGACAGTTTGATTTATAAATGTGAACCAGAGGAAAAACCCGCATGCTGCAGGTTTCTTCTTTTTCATGATCTGCTGTGGGATCTGTCCATCTTAATGACTCATGCAGTGTCAGGTGGGCTGCAGACGCTAATTTCTCCAGAGATGTGTCCATCTGCATTAACACCGTGAGTGAACTGTGACCTGCCTGGTTCCACTTCAGCCTCCAGGATTGATTTCAACCCCGAGAAAGCAAGAGAAAGAAATAAAGATTTTTACTCCTACAGCTGTATAATTTCCTCGCTGACCAATCGCACGTAGCCTCCCTGATGACCTCACAGCCCCTCCCTTGTGAGCGCGCTCAGTGATGCAGATGATCCACAGATCTGTGGTTGATCTGTTCCTCCCTTCCCCCCTTCCATAGCTCCATTTTCCTCCCTCACAGTCCTCTGTGGTGGAGGGGGGAGGCGCCAGAGGGAGGGAGGAGGGAGGTGTAGGTCATTAGTCAGTGAGGTGAAAAGCAGAGCAGCAGAGCAACATGAAGAGGCATCACAATCACTTCAAGTAGGTTTTCACACACTAGGGACTAGACCGGGTGTTTTGGTGCAGAACAGGAAACACTGATGATTTTTAAAGAAAGTTAAATGATTTAAAACAGGAGTGTCAAACTCATCTTAGTTCAGGTTCCACATTTAGCCCAGTTTGATCTCCAGTAGGCCAGACCAGCAAAATCACAGCATAGTAACCGATAAATAACCACAACTCCACATTTTTCCGTTTGTTTAAGTGCAAAAAAGTGCATTCTGACAATGTTTACATTTAACCCTTGTGTCGTCCTGCGGGTCAAAATTGATCCGGATTAAAGTTTGAAAATGTGGAAAAAAATATATTTTCACAGTGAAACTTCTGATGTCCACATTTTCAACATTTTGCTGAAATCTTTGAACATTTTTTGGTGGGAAAAATAGAAATGTTAAAAATGTTTCTTAAGAACATTCACATAAAAATCAACCAAAATCCAGCGAATTTCGCTGGATTTTGTAACTGAATGATATAATATTTTACTTTATGATGATGATAAACAACAAGTCAGACAAAAAAAAAGACAAAGAACAACAAAAACAAGACAATATTAGAAAAATGAGACAAAACGACCAAGGCGAGAAACAAAATGACAAAAATGAGATAAACTACATGAAACAAAACAAACAAGAGACAATTTGATAAAGAAAAGTTAGAAAGTGACAAAAAATGGACAAAAACAAGACAAAAATTACTGAAATGACACAAATGAGACAAAAATGACAAAACGACAAAAAAACAACACAAGCCACACAAAAAAGTACAAAAGGACAAAAACGAAAATGAAAAAAGTTAGACAAAAAGCAAGACAAAATATTTACAATCTGCAGTTAATGTCTTCTCTGTGATTTTTACACTTTACAAAGTCATTCTACGGGCCGGATTGGACCCTCTGGAGGGCCAGTTTTGGCCTGCAGGCCGCATGTTTGACACCTCTGCACTAGCGCATTCACGGTCCACTTTTATGCCTGTGCACATGGACGAGGAAAGCTGAACTGGCCGTTAGACCGATGATGAGATTTGCATCACCATGTGCATCGGTGAGTAGACAAGAATCTGCAAGAGTCAAAGTTTTACACTTAAATACATCCAACCTGTAGCAGCTTTAACCCACAACTTCAATCACTTCAAGTATCTGCTGATATCATCTTGGTTCCTGATGCTACATGTCACCTTCAAGGGTCTTGTATTCCTGCTTCGGCAGGTTGGAGCTGTTTTGGCAGCACTCGAAGGACCAACAGCAGATTCAGCAGGAAAGTTCTCTCTTCACCGGTTCACACACTCAGCAGCGAGCCGACGTTCGACGCTTCGGCCCAACAACTGTGAGCAATCAGGGCTCAGAATCCTGCCCAAGGACACTTTGATACATGGACAAGCCTGTGATTAATGGATGACCATCTCCTCCTGCAGAGCCACAGTCGACCCTGAACGCCTCATCCAGACCAGACCAGAACTTTAAATCCGTCTTTATAACAGCTACTCATTCACTGACGTGAAGCTCATTCTACCTGGTTTGAGGCTTCATTTGCTGCTACTAGCATAAACACACCTGCATCTTGAACCAAAGAAACTGTTGCTGTGTGAGTTGCATTGTGGGTAATGTAGGCAGCATTGATGAATGTGTGGAAAAACAAAGATGGTATCTCTTGATTCTGCTGCATCAACTTTAATCAATGACCTCAACGCTGAATTAGATTTCTCTGAAATACATCTATGAACTTGTCCAGTGTCATCATCAATCTGTGATTCAGCAGAATAATGCAAACCGCTTCTCATCTGCCGTCACATTTAATAATTGCTTTTTATTATCTGTATCACTGATTACTGAAGAGAAACACTGACAGAGTCGCATGTAATGAACATATTATATTAATGAGATTAGCTTCATCTTCAGCTGGCTGTCCATCTGTCCATCCATCCGTCCGTCCGTCTGGCCACTCATCTATCCATCACCCCTCTCCCAGCCAGCCAATCGATACCTGATGTCAGGATGAGGTAAGTGATGACTTCAGAGTCATTAAGTGATATGATAGGCTGACACAGTGCCATCAGCAGCCGCTGCTGGAAATGGATGGACCCCAGACACCCGGGGTCGTATTTCACTGGTCCAACACACACACACACACACACACACACACAGACACACACACAGACACACACACAGACACACACACAGACACACACACAGACACACACACACACACACACACACACACACACACACACACACACACACACACACACACACGGCCCAGTGAGGATCTCGTATCTCCTGCCATAGAAATGGATTTTTCCCCTGCAGACCACACAGGGCTGATTCATATCTTTATTGATTTAGATGATTAGATGAACTGAATGGGATGAAATGAGACCGGCCTCGGAAATAAATTAGAAATTAATCAAATTGATCTGTTCAAGATACACACACAGAAACAGTTACATATATGTAACATATTCAGTTGCAACAGAGAGGCGTTGCAACGGCGTTGGGCTCTAATCTGAAATGAATTATGAGATAATACGGCTGAAACTGTCATGAGTCACCTCGGAGAGTTAACTGAAGGTCGTCACGGGAGAAAAATGTGGTAATGCAGCAGCTGAAGGCTTCCAGGAAAGCACTCAGCTGTTTCTGCTGCACACTGGTTCAGCTGCTCATCTTACCAGCATGTTACTGGAATTTCTCCCTTGATGATGAATCGGGACCAAAAACTCACGAATAGAGCAGGACAACGAGGATGTTGTTTGAAATGGAAGTAATGATTCCTGCTGTCAGATATGTCGTCCATCCATCCACTTTTAACACACAGCTTTAGAGTAATAGAGCATTTACTTCTAAGTTTTTTTTTGGCCTTTTGTTGGCATTAGACAGGTTAGTAGAGAGGCAGGCAGGAAAGTAGGGAGAAGAGTTGCAGCAAAGGGCCATGAGCTGGAATCGAACTCAGGCCACTGCATCAGGAGCTATGGCCTCTGTTTATAGGTCGCCCACTCAGCCAGCTCAGCTATCTGGGTGCCAACAGAGCATTTTCTAAAAATCAACTTTAGCAGCCAGTCAAATACTTAATGCAAACTGAAATCAGATCATATTAGAAACATGTCTGTAGGACCAACACATTTTAGCCCAGTTAGTTGCACACCACATGAGGGTTACATTGATGGTTGGTCCCCTACTTTCTTTTCGACTGAAATCTTTCAGCAACAATTGAATGGACTGACATGAGACGGAAACTCAAAACCCTGTTTCCAGTGTCACCAGCCCACGTGGCAACGCCCCATTCAGAGATATTTAGGAGAGCTGTCAGTCTTTAATATGCAATCAATGGCTGCATTGGAAAACACATACTTTCTTTAAACTTCGAATACGTGCTACAGCTATCCTCAAAAAGTATATATTGTTTCATACAGTACAGTACAGTCATACAATTGGAACATACCATTCATCCATCCATTATCTACACACTGCTTAATCCTCATTAGGGTGGCAGGGGGCTGGAGTCTATCCCAGCTGACTTGGGGTGAAGGCAGGGGACATCCTGGGCTATAAAGACAAACAATCACACTTGCCGTCACACCTACTGACAATTTTAGAGTTACCAGTTAACCTCAGCATGTTTTTGGACTGTGGGAGGAAGCCGGAGAACATACAAACTCCATGCAGAAAGATCCCAGGAAGGCAGGGACGTGAACTAGGGACCTTTGAGCAGCAAGACTAAAGTGCTAACCACCAAGCCATTGTGCAGCCATTGGGACATACCATTTTATTATAATGTTGCACCTTAATCCTTGAAAGCCGCAGTCTTTAGTCTGAAATTGGTCGTTATCTTACACGTATGTTTCAGAACTGTGCAAAGGATTGTGGGCCAGAATGCCGAATCCAACTGGATATTGTGGAACATCCGGGTATCTTTGACGTACTACATTTGACATACTACACATTGGGAGAAACCAAATTGTATTCTGGCATACAATGGTAGTATGAATATCGAAACGTACCCCATATATCACCCTTATTAGCCTCAACTGTTTCCGTTTCATGCTAATTAGCAGATAGAAGATTAGCAGGCAAACAGAACAGTCTAAAACAGTGAGCATGGTAAACTTTACCAGCTGAGCATGTTGTGTTTGCATTGTTTCTATGTTAGCATGCTGATTTTACTATTCAGCTCAAAGCGCCACTCTACCCCCAGCTGCTAGCATCGCCGCAGATTCTTAGGTGTACTTGTGGTTTCCGCATGTCTGATGCAAACAGTGGATGTAAACACTGTTCTGTTCATATAACAAGAGGCTACAAATCAGTTGCATTGTTCCTAAAATCGAACACAGAAAACCACCCAGGGCTCCTTTGGATGTTTCTGAAAGGCAGCAGCTGTAGTAACAATGCATCAGTGTCATTATTCTTGATGTGTTCCATAGCACAGGATTTCTGGAGAATTTAGAACCTTGTACCGTGTTTGGGCACCATTAATGGAAAGGATGTACAAATTTATGCACCGCCAAAGTCCAACAGAGACTACTTCAAATACAACTCTTTACTAGTGAATTATAAAAATGTTGTAGATGATTGAGAATCTTTTCACAACAAGTATTTGTTCAGAGCAGCTTTTGTTTTCTGGTGCATGTGCTGTTGGCGTGCTTGCAGTGTGGACAGTCCGCATGGTTGCAAATTTTGGACAACATGTGGACGTTTAGAGGTGTCCAGAAGTGCTGTGCATGTATGTCGTCTTCCAAGCAGACTCCCACTGGCTGGAGAAACAGCACAACAATCACAACTATTCATCCGTGGGTGTTCAAAGATGTCAGCGGGTGCATCCCGAAGACAATATAATCAAGACATAGGCACAGTGCTACGACTGCCAATTAGCATCTCTGTCCACAGCAGCACAGAGGAGCTGCCACATTGACTGACAGCAAGATAAAATTTGATAAGTCATTTTCAAGCAGTTTCAGCCATGTTTGTATGTATGGACACTGATTACGGGTGGAGGAGAGCTTATAGTAACGCAGCAGGGAGCCATTAAAAAAGTCCATTGAAACAGTCACAACATATAAATAGCAAGAGATTTGTAAATTAAAAAGCTGTCTGCTCAGTTATGATTCACTCAGTGGGGCAACAATAGAATGAAGTGTAAAAAATACAGGCTTTCCAGGGTGTCTGAGTTATTGTGGATCATTACATTATTTGAGAGTCTGTTCTACAAGGCAGTGAGTGACGGGTGTCAACAATGCTTCTAAAAATACTTCTCAGTGAATTGGACTTTTGTTTTGTTACTCATGAGGTGACCATTGTGTGTGAAAAACATCATGTTATCCTAAATTTCCAATGGAAAGGCTAGCTGTGTGCTATTTGTGTGCTAAAAATGAAGCATCAACCTCCAGGAGTTGAAAAATGAAGCCAATTTAAAAGTGCCAAAAACTGCAGTTCAAAAGTGAGTCAATCTCCATAGACCCCCATGTTAAAATGTTGAACTTTACAGCTGGAATAAACATCTTTACAGCCTAGTACCAGATATAATTTTGTTCTATACAGCTAGTTTCTCCATTAATGACAACTGTACAGGAGGTGACGTTCAGTGTAACTTGAGGGTTTAAATTGTATTAAGGCTTAAAGTGATACATAATTAAAGGCTGCTTTGAGAAACAGGTGGGTGTCATAGTAAGACAGTCCAGTTAAAGGCAGATGCTTCTTATATCCAATTTGAATCCAAAACTCTGAACAGAACCTGCTGTGAACCAGACTGGCTCCACAACATCAGTTACCATGGTGATCTAGCAAATTAAATGAGAGCCACCTTCATGAAGCTGAAAACTATAAGCTCAACATACCTGCTAACCCACTAATCTCACTTCAGTGCTCTGTTCTTTGAAATATGTGAACTTTTCTTCATAACTAAAGGTTCAAATGCTCATCTAGATTATTTAAAGTGTAGTTGTATGAAGTTATCTACGGTAGATGTTGGTCTTCAAGATCCAACATCACTCTCTTCACATTTTCTCATCTCTGTAGCACCTACCAGAGGACAGGAGGTGGAAATATTCTATCCTATAAGAGATTGCGTACAAACTCCACAGAACATTAGAATAAGTTGTGTCCCTGTAACATCATGTACAGACTGAAGGCTGCTGGAAACTTTACTGCTGACTTTTAGCACCACACTGCTGCTGCGAAGTGCAGATCATCTCCAAAGAGTCATTTCACAGTTTTATCACCTCTAGTGGTAGCAGCTGACTCACCGGATGTTGGATGCAGGTATAAACTTGCCTTTGATTGCTCGTTCCAGGTGGCTTCTGCTATCTACAACAACCTCCGAGCAACAGCCAACCACACTGAATATGTAAAGTTTTGCAGAGGATTTGGATCTTGCAGTAAAGCAGCACTGCAAGTTTTTATATCAGTGCCTCGTTAGATGCAAATGTTCCACCCTCAGTATCTAGAGTGAACACAGAAGCCTTGTCGCCCACAATGATTGTGTGACTGGTTTAAAGAAACACAAACAAGCCAAAAGGTATGTGTCCCCTAGAGCTGGCAATTTCCCGCATCCCAGTCATTGTCTATGTGAAACGCACCGCATGCTGCATGCGGGTCCGGTTGCGATCTGGTGCGTCTCCCAGAGCAGGCAGCAGCTCATTTCCATGAAGTAGACTAGACTTCTACTTTAGGCAAATTCAATGCGACGTGTGGAGGTCTGATGCATCGTGAAACTTTCGTCAAGGTCTAAACTAGCCGTCGGTTAAGTAAAACCAGGACAGATTCAGCTCATCACCACCACCATCATCATCATCATCATCATAGCAGTCTATCATGGTGACAATGACTGTTTCATTTAGGTCTGATCAGATTCCTCCACGCAGCTCTGTCCTTAGCCTTCCGCTGACAGGAGTTGCCTTCTGACTGGCCATTTCATGAAACAGCTTGCAAAGTATTTAAGCACCACTAGCTTTTGCTGGACTAGCAGCACATTCTTGGCAGAAAAAGGTATTATCAGTGGCAAGGACAAGCAAAGACAAACTGACTCCAGTATCTGTTGCAGTGACAGACTAGATGATAGTTTGTCTCTGCTCTTTGTGTAGCGCATGTCACGATGCACTGACTGGCACAGTTCACTGTAGACCATGCGACAGATGTGTTTACCTGCCAGGATGTCCGGTTTCACCCCATTTAAGTGGGAGTGGTCCACCACAGACTTGTGGCAGATATTGTTTTTAGTTCTGCCAGGATGCCCAGTTTCACCCTCAATGCCCTCAGAAGGGTGGGGATGCCGGTTAAGTCGCCGACGGCCCGACCCATGGGACAGGTAATACTGGTTTTCATGGTTATCCGGTAGCAAGCAAACCAATGCCTGACCTGACTTCAGATTCAGCTACTGCACAGCTTATTTCTCGCCTCAAAAGCTTTCAGAAATACTTTTCGCTGAACTGTTTTCATAATAAAAGAGAAAGTCTCCGCAACATCAATCGTCTCCGCCCCTCCCTCACCCCCCATACTACTTCTATCCTGGTCCACACCCTCGTCACTTCCCCTTGACTACTGCAATTCTCTCCTCTTTGGTCTCCCTAACAGATCCCTCCATAAGCTTCAAAAGGTCCAGAATCAGCTGCTTGCATCATCTCCAACACCCCTTCATTTCATCACATCACCCCGTCCTGCAGCAACTCCACTGGCTCCCTGTCAAATCCAGAATAGAATTCAAAATCCTCCTGGATACATTCAAGGCCATCCACAATCTCATCCCTCCCTATCTGTCTGATCTCCTTCACATCACCTCCTCCACCCGCTCTCTCAGATCCTCTTCCTCCACCCACCTCAGCACCATGGGGAGCTTTCAGCCGCTCTGCTCCCAAACTCTGGACCTCAGTCCCACCGGACATTCGAAATATTGACACTGCCTCATTTCAAACCAAACTCAAAACTCATCTGTCCAAGACTATTTATTCTCTCTAGCTGCCTCTTTCTTTATGGATACTTTTTTATAGGATTTGTTGTATTTATTTTCCCGTAAAGCCACCTTGGGTGTCAAGAAAGGCACTTACAAATAAAATGTATTGTTATTATTAATAAAGTTTGTGACTGAGGTGCTATGTTGACTGGCTTGAAATCCAGGATCAGACAGCTCCCCAGTTGATGCATTTGTCCAGTCAGGGGCAGGATAGTTGGAGAAGAAGGTCGGCAGGATTTGAGCACCGGCTACTGGCCTCAAGTACACGCCCACCAAGCAGGCAACTTTCAGATGTGTTTACATGTGGGAAAAATGCATGTAGTCGACACGTAGCAAAAGAGTTTGTTTCCCTGGAAGAAAAAGCAAAAGGATAATGAGGTGCAGTCGGACCATTCTACAAAGCGAGGCTACTCTAGTGGTGACTGAGAGGAACTGCAACAACAAACTCAAACTGTGTCCTGGACACGCGTCTTAGAGCAGAGGACATCTAGAAATGGCTCACATCAGGAAGAAAGAGTTTATTCGTCGTATCAAACACTCATCATGGCCGACACACATCCGCCTCTCAAGCGGAGGTGGAAGTGAGGTTGAATGAACGCCATTATGTTCAGTGTGTGTGTGTGTGTGTGTGTGTGTGTGTGTGTGTGTGTGGCCAATTGATGCTCTGACTCTCAATGTCACATTTCTACCATTTGTCTCCCTTGGAAACAGAGAGAGAGACTAAGAAGCCAACAGCAAACAGGAGGACATCTGGACCTGTCTTCCTCCTCCTTCCTTCTTTATCCTCCTCCTCTCTCATCCCCTGTCTTCCTCCTCCTCCTCCTCACCTTCCTTTTTATCATCCTCTCCCTCCACTCTCGCTGTCACTCTCTGGGGGCTATCAATCACGGCTGCCGTGACGGCGGCTGGGCTGTAGGTGGTCATGCCGACGGCAGATGGCTCTTTATCGCTGGAGCCCTGGCCTCTCCATGACAACCGCAGAGAGCAGGAAGTGACACATCCAGCCGAGTGGAGAGAGATTCATCTGGACAGGACACACACGCACGCACGCACGCACGCACACACACACACACACACACACACACAGACACACACACACACACACACACACACACACACACACACACACACACACACACACACACACACACACACACACACACACACACACACACACACACAGTAACAGAGATGAAAGGGTGAGGAGGACGCAGCTCTCAGTGGTTATTTGATCATATTTTATGCCACGTCTACAATTCAATCACAGTAAATAATCTCTACCTCCTCTTCCTCCTCATTATTATTATTATTATTTATGATGTGACTTTTTGCTCATTTTTTTTATTGTTTTAAAGAACTCCTCTTTTTATAATGTCTTATTGTTTTTCCACAGTCACTTCATTGCACATATAAAAACTCTCATATCTTGAATCTTAACAGCTTCACATGTTTGCTTCTAACTCAGTGTCCTGATTTTATTAAAGTATTTCTGCTTTAACAAATTTAAGAATTCAAATGTCAAATGTAATTTTTACAGTTTTGTGATGATCGGTGTACTTTTGTCTGTCTGTGTGTCTGTCTGTGTGCAACATTACTCAAAAACAGACTGATGGATTTGGATGAAATTTTCAGGGAAGGTCAGAAATGACTCAAGGACCACCTCATTAGATTTTGGCAGTGATGCAGCTTATAGTCTGGATCCACGTATCTGTTAAAGATTTCCATATCATTGCAAGATAGTGGCATGGCGTCACTGTAACCATGACAACAAGATATGTCAGCTGCCTGCTGACAATCACATGATTGTGATCCTACTACAAATCCACCACTGAGGACTTATCAGGACTTATCTGTCTGAAATTATAGAAGAAACAATTGATTAAGTTGTGGGGGAGTTTCTGAGTGTAACCGTTTTCCTTCAATGTTTACGTGAATTTTCGGACCTTTCCGCAGCGTCTTCCTCATGTCAAGAAACTGCTTTTTACATAAACACTTCCTGTGCTACTGGAATGGTGCCAAAAATAAAAGCCTGTAACAGTAAAAAATGCGCCTTCAAAATAAAATCGTGGAGGGAACGGTTATTTTAACACTAGCAAAACAAAGCCTTGGAAAAAGTGATGAACTGATCAACAGACCTTTATAAGAGTAATTTACTCATATGTAGGTCACATGATTCGGTATCCGTACATAACGTATACATGCAAAACACACGCCTGTGGTCAGCACAAGGTCATTTTGTTTGTGGGTACATCTGTATTAAATGGACACATTCTATGTTGCCGTGATTTCTGATCATCAAGAATAATAATAATAATAATAATAATAATAATAATAATAATAATAATAATAATAATAATAATAATAATAATATGCTGCATTTCTGACAATGTCATATGGGAGCAACTTTGAGCAACTTTGGAGGAGTACTGTGCTCTCTGAGTGCTTTTCTTGTTATCTTTGTGGCACTTTGTCTGCATTTTTGAGTGAAACGCTTGTAGAAAATTCAAGCAATATTGCAACAAACTAGTCTCAATTAGCCAACTCATCCTGAAATACAGAATGGTCTGACTCTAATTCTGCAGTGGAAGGAGGGAACCAGGTTTGTTTGTTTCTTTAAACCAATCCTAATCATCTTGGGTGGAGCTAAGAGCCCACGATGCAGTGACTGTGTCTCACTAAACCAGTTTCATGCACAGATCAACAACTTTATCTTACAATTGCTTATTTCCCTACAAAAGAAAATGCAACACAAAACCTATGAAAGACATCTGCTGACTCTCTGATAAGACTTTTACCAATCAGACTCAAATATAATTTCATAATCGGTGCCCATCAGGTGCATCTCGTCTATATTTTAGCTCTGCAGGAGCTCACTGGACTCATTAAAACCACAGATGTTAGCGGTATGTGGCTCCGTTCTGCAGAACTTCATTAAACCGATATCACAGAAGCTCTTGTGGAGTTAAATTGATCAGTACATTGGTCAAATCAGTGCTGACGGCAGATGTCGCTTCCACAGTATAAAGACATGCAAAATCACCTTCAACTGATGGATTAGAAAACAGATCAACATCAGAGTCCAGCAAGAAAGAGGGATGTTCACAAACAGTTTTAATCCTCGAAACTGCTGTAAAAGCAGATTTAATAGATAATCTAACAGACTCACATAGTCCTGTCAGTGATGATTAAACGAAGGTTTATATTTCGTGGTTTTTGAAAATCTTTTTTATTTCATTTTAATGGTAGATGCTATTGTAAAGTGGCTGCAGTGCCGGTGTCACTCTGCAGATAAACCAGATATCAGCACAACATATAATACAGTGGTTCTGTGTAAACAAATAAATAGATTCATAAATGCTTTATTTGGCTGCAAGAGTGAAAAAGTGTACTTTCTGTGTGAATTTGACATGAATTTGGTTGTAAACCACTAAAATATAACAAAACCATTTAATCAATATATGACACAGAAAAATCTTAGTCAAAGACCAAACAGTTTAAAAATCCAATACTTACTTTAAATAACTGGGAAGACTCAAGTAATATAATAAAGTAGGTGAAAATTAAGTTTGATAGTATCCATAGCTCATGCTTAGCTGTAGCTACGATACAAAAACAGATGGTATATACATTTTTACATGCCAGAAGAATGCGGTCCATTTAGGGTTTGGAACAAACGTTGTTAGAGTATGAAGATTTTGAGGAAGACTATGACAAATAGATCTTGCATTTAATGTTTATGTTGGGGTCAAGTCCATGAGAATATTCTGTTTTGAGGAAAATATGCACACAGCTTGATATTTTAGATCCAGTAATTATTTTCAAAACTTTCCTATAAGAGCTGAAAACTAGATTTAAGCAAACATTACTTGAAGAAGAGGAAATAATGAATGTGTTAGGGACTACTTTCAGATGTGGATTGATACACATTTGGTGCTCTGGTGAGTATTTGGGGCAGCAGCATGATGGATGTGGAGTCAAAACAAACTGCAGAGTGTGTTCATGGTGATGAAGGAACATTTAGGGAGGTGGAACAGTGCTGCTCACAGATGTATTTGGAGTTTTTGGACAGCTCTGTGACAACACAGAGGATTTACATCTATCATGCTTTAACCAATGTGCTAAAACAGGGAATTTAATGTTGCTTTTTTTTTTTTCTCAAAGATATTTTTATTGAATTTTTCCACAAATATATGGTACGGATGTATGGAAGTGACAGGAAATTTATAAAATACACAGTCAACTCAAGACAAGAAAGATAGTCCTGTCCATGCACAGCAAGGAGACTAATGTTGCTTTTTCAATAAGTTTGGGGGCTCAAAGCCACACATTACTGTACAAAGAAAGAGTTGTAGAAACAGCAGATGCCAAAATATTCTGCCTCCGAAAGTTACAAAACACTTAATTCTAGACTGATTTGACGACACGTTTCATTAAATCCTTTCATGTCTTTCAAAGCTCAAACTTCTAATTTGTCATGTATTGTTGCATTAACTCTCGTGTCGTCCTGCGGGTCAAAATTGACCCGTTTTAAAGTTTGAAAATGTGGGGAAAAAATATATATTTTGACAGTGAAACTTCTGATGTCCACATTTTCAACATTTTTGGGAAATCTTTGAACATTTTTGGTGGAAAAAAAGAAATGTTAAAAATGTTTCTAAAGAATATTCACAAAAAAAATGTTGTGAATATTCTTAGAGAAAATATTAGAAGTTTTACTGATATATATATATATATATATATATTATTTATATATATATATATTGTATATATATATATATTGTATATATATATATATATATATATATATATATATATATATATATATATATATATATATATACATATATGGAATCACTTTAGATATTTTTGGGATATTTTTGGAAATTTTTTAATCATTTTTTTTGAAAATATTTACAAGAATTTTCTTGCCAAATTTGAGGGATTTTTTTTTTAAACTAAAACTTTCAAGGGAAACTTTTAAGGAATTATTGGAATTTTCTTCCTGATGGTTTTGCAAATTTTCTGAAATTTGGGGATTTTTTTTTGCTGCATTTTGGGATTTTTTTTCAGACAAGGAAACTATATTTTTGGTGCCTGTAAATGAGGACAACAGGAGGGTTAAAGATACTGAATCTCAAGTCTAATAAAAGATAATCAGTTATTTCTTCAAACTTCTGAAAGATGCAGATCCACAGAACAGTTTGGTGTAATAATTGGTCCTTTCACTGTGGATTTTTTCCAGATTTGATATCTGGATTATCACTGAGATTATGCGCAGTATGTTGGACAATAAGGCTGGATATTCACTAATCTGGGCAAATTCATTACAAGTTAGCTGGCAGCAAAGAATCTGGCAAGACGGAGGAGTGATATAGATGCAGGCAGAGCGACAAGGATGCCAATGGGGCTGGGGATTTCCTCAGCTGCTCCGCGAAATGAAATAATCTAAAGAAACAATGTCAGGAGCAGAGAAGTGCAATTATCCCGTCGTGGATCCAAGCAGCTCATATGAGACGACCTTTATGACGCAGAGCACAGCCTGTACCGACGGACACGGAGCTTCTAATGGAATACATTTGAATAGAAGACGAGGTATATGTGGTCTTTTTCTGTGTTTTTTTCTGAATTCCTGGAAGGAGGAATGAGGCTGGAAGACGAGACGACATGCTGAGTTAGTGGTTCGGTGTGTGTTCCTGTGTGTATGAGTTGTGTAATGTGTGTACTGTGTGTGTGTGGCGGCTGGTGGATTTCACGTCCCACTTCCTCCAGCAAGGCGATTAGGCCAGACGTCTGTCACACACACACACAGACACACACACACACACACACAGACACACACACACAGACACACACACACAGACACACACACACACACACACACACAGACACACACACACACAGACACACACACACAGACACACACACAGACACACACACACACACACACACACACACACACACACACACACACACACACACACACACACACACACACACACACACACACACACAGACACACACAGACACACACACACACACACACACACACACACAGACACACACAGACACACACACACAGACACACACACACAGACACACACACACACACACACACACACACACACACACACACACACACACACACACACACACACACACACACACACACACACACACACACACACACACACACACACACAGACACACACACACACACACACACACACACACACACAGACACACACAGACACACACACACACACACACACACACACACACACACACACACACACACACACACACACACACACACACACACACACACACACACACACACACACACACACACACACACACACACACACACACCTCTCCACTGTCTGCTAGAGTAAACACACCCCTCGCTCACACACATTTCTGTTTGTATTTCTATTCATGTAGGGACATTCTCTGCAGTCCGAGCTGCCGTCTACTTTTTAAAGATGCAGAAAAAAAGTGTGATCGTCTCGTCATGATGACGATAATAACGTTATATTAACTGTATGATGATTAGAAATAATAGTAGGGTCAATATATATAATTGAGGGACTTTTGAAGTCCATGGGATATATCTGCATACATTTTTATTAAAAGTAAAAAACTAATGTTTTTAAATGTTCATTATGATCATGTCTTTACAAATTCCTGTCTTTCTGTGTCTTTATATGATAATTATCTGTCTCACTGAGTCATTTAGAGTTTTTCTGTGGTCATTTGTCATTTTGTGCATTTTTGTGGTCATGTGACAGACAGATAGACAGATAGATAGAGCATCAGACAGCAGCAGAATCCACGAGCATCTTCCAAATAAGAAAGTTGAACGTGTGGAACAACAGAATCAGTAAAGTCATGGATTGCTTGTAAATAAATTATCCTGGACATGGAGACAGGATCAGTGTGGATCAGGATCTAACAGAAAGTCACACAGAGTCACTGTTTAGTTTGTTGTTTCCAGCTGTTTAGGACTATTTCCTCTGGGTTTACTGTATCTATGCAGCATCAGACAGCAGCAGGATCCACAGGAGCATCTTCCAAATGCATGTGGAACAGCAGGATCTAACAGAAAGTCTCACTTTTCCTCACATCAGACAGATGAGCTGTCACACAGAACCGCTGTTTAGTCTGTTGCTTCCAGCCGTTGAGGACTATTTCCTCTGAGTTTAGTGAAAACCTGAACCATCAGACAGCAGCAGGATCCACATGAACATCTTCCAAAACAAGAAAGTTGTGTGCATTTGCAAACAGAGCAACAGCATTACCTTCATTAATTACTTTTATTTGTACATGGAGACAGGATGGATCAGGATCTAACAGCACGTCACACTGTTCCTGTTTCCCGGCAGTTTGAGCCGCTGCTGTTAGTTTAAATTTAGTCTCAATGATGTCTAACGTGAGTGGATTTGATATTAATGTAATTATTAAAAAGACGGGTTCAGTTGCCAGATGACTGAAGATGACTCCGGCGTCCACAGTCGACCTATTTTCTGCTAATTAGCAGCGTCTTAAATGAAATAATGAACATAATAATGTGTTAAAGTGGGATTGTTTTAACCCTCCTGTTGTCCTCATTTACAGGCACCAAAAAATATTGTTTCCTTGTCTGAAAAAAATACAAAAAAATTCCCCAAATTTTTGAAAATTTGCAAAACCTTCAGGAAGAAAATTCCAATAATTCCTTAAAAGTTTCCCTTAAAAATTTTAGTTTAAAAAAAATCCCAAATTTGGCAAGAAAATTCTTGTAAATATTTTCAAAAAATGAGTAAAAATCTTCCGAAAAAAATCATAAAAATATCTAAAGTGATTCCATATATATCAGTAAAATACATACACATAAAAATCAACCAAAATCCAGTGAAATTCACTGGATTTTGGTTGATTTTTTGGTGAATGTTCTTAAGAATCATTTTTAAAATTTGTTTTTTTCCACCAAAAAATGTTCAAAGATTTCCCAAAAATGTTGAAAATGTGGACATCAGAAGTTTCACTGTGAAAATATATTTTTTCCACATTTTCAAACTTTAAAACGGATCAATTTTGACCCACAGGACGACATGAGGGTTAAACAGTTCCACTAGATACTACATGTGTCTCTCTTTATGTAGTCAATCTGCAGCTTATTTATTTCTGCACACACAACTGAGCTGAGTTTCTGTAGATGATCTGATACACAACAAACGGTACAGAAACATCAGAAACATACATTATACAATGTTTTCAGCAACATCCAACACGTCTTTGACTGCAGAGTGCACGAGTTTAGCTCAAAGCTGGTTGTTATGTGGCACAAGAAAAGAACAGCTGAAATCTCACACATATTGTCTATTTACTGACACACACACACACACACACACAGGCAGGCAGACAGAGTGGGGTCTGGCTGTCAGTTTGTGTTTTGTCAGCAGCTCCAGTGGGAGAGAGGCCATTTCTGACGGCTGGCTGGAGTGACACACATATTTACACACACATAAACACATATATACACACACACACACACTGCTGTTTCTTCTTATCTTATTTCGCCTCCACTCGACCTGAAACTTCGTCCGCCGCTCCCTGTTCTCCTCTAACACCAACATGTTCCTCCTGCTGCTGTAAAACCACAATACCGACCTCTAACCAAACACTTGGGTTTATCCAAACCCGTCTCTGCTCTCACTCTGGTTCAGTTCTGTGCAGGGACCACTGGGGCCTCTAGGGGACGCTAACAGGCCTCACGAGTCACATTTACACTCAGTACTGGGTTTTTCCATCTCAAATGAAAAATGAAATAACAGATTAAGCGAATTGAGCGAAACTACGTCTAACACACAATAGAATGCAAAGTTTGCATAAAGTGAGGAGCTCTGAAAGTTGTTTGAGTCGACTGCAGTAGCCTGAAGCAGACAGCTGACTGGTCAAAGTGAGAAATCTGATTTGTTTTCTCATTTTCAAACTGAGCTTTAGACAAACTCCATCCAGCGTAAGCAGCAGTGATCCTCTCAGAATAGATTTAAATGAAGTTTCCCTTCAACACGTCAAGAAACATCAGCATATAAATCTAGACCAGGAAGGAGACGAATGAAATGAATCAAGAGCAAAGAAATGCAGCAAACATCAGTCTTTGCACCGACCGTCTAGAAAAACTGCACCTTTAAATGAACGTCAGAAATGTGATTCTGTCTGATCTCATCCTGGAAATCAAATGCTCGCATCAGAGAACGTTTTTCCTCCAAGTGCAAGTGGAGCAAATGAAATAATGAGATGCAGGCCGAGAGTTGGTTTCCTAGGCGAATATCATGATTCACTTTTATTAAAAGCATCATAGCTACAATTCATCATACATGATGTCTCCAAAAAAAAAAAAAAAAAACAACAAAAAGACACACACCAAAAAAGAAAAAAAATGAAGAGGAAAAAAAACATTTACATGGTATGTCTGTAAACTTCAAGGCTAGATAAGAATTTTGAGGTAATGCTCTTCAGCTTGCTGGCTAAAAGTAACAAAAAGTCCATTTTTTCAAGAAAAGTAGCTAAGTAATAAAGGTACCTGATTATTTAACTCTTTAACACCAGTGCATCAACAGGAACAGAGTGAGACAAAATTGATTGCAGTACTCATTTGTCATCATTTACAGTTTTAGTTTTGCTTTTCTATTCATACGACACTTGTGGTTATTCATATAGTGTGTGTGTGTGTGTGTGTGTGTGTGTGTGTGTGTGTGTGTGTGTGTGTGTGTGGGGAGAGTGATGTTGGAACATTCAAAAGCTGCCTTGGTTATTGCTGTCTCAGCGTGGGAGAGGAGAACGAGGGTCTCTGACGGGGAAAGAAAAGGTGTCTTGATTCCGTCAGAGCCGCTCCTCTCCGTCTGCTGGGCTGGCTGTGAGAGCAAACGTTAAGAAGACCTGGCCACGGTGTGTGTCTGTGTGTGTGTGTCTCTGTGTGTTTGAATGTACTTTCAAATATCTGAACTGCTCGCAGCACTTGATTCATCTCAGACACTTGAACTGGCCTCAGGGGGAATGGAAACAAATCAAGCACTTTTCAAGTATTCCAAAAAAAAAAAAAAAAAAAAAAATTAGGAACCTACTCGGCGAGCAGCAGAGTTGAACTTCATATAGAAAAACTTTCTAAACTCTGTTGAAAACGTGTCAGTCCTGTTCGGGGCCAGGCCGGGTGTCAGTGTGTGTGACTAGAGCAACAGTCTTTAGGGAGCAGCACTTGGTCTGGAACTACCGGGATGTGAAGGAACGAATAAAATAAAATAAACTGCAAAGTGGCAGCCACCGGGAAATCCACCGTCTCATGTGCCCCCCTTTAAAGAACAAACCTGAAGCATCACATCCCTGTGTGGACCGCCGCTCTCAGTCCATTCACAGAAGCCTCTGGACGACCACGGCTGGCTCCGGACCAATCAGAAGGCCTGATCGGCGGCAGACCCAGCCCGCCTGCCACCTCCTGAACCAGAACCAGCCGCCCCGAGCACAGAGAGAGAGACAGGACTGAGAGGCGGCGGTGGAAAGACTCGGTATTCAGTGTGGGACTGGGGTTAACAGTATCGGTTCAGCGTAGAGGAAAACAGTCACATGACAGAAGGTTAGTGTGTGCGTGTAGTGGCGGACACCTGGATGTGTGTGTGTGTGTGTGTGTGTGTGTGTGTGTGTGTGTGTGTGTGTGTTGTGGTCATCAGTGTGTGAGACTGAGTTTTAAGCCAGTCTGGTTTTCCTCCTGGGAGTCTACCTGCTCTGATATGTGAGAACTAATAAAAACAACAATCTGCTCTGAGACAGAACAGAACTCCATTACCCACGATTCCTTTTGCAGCAGCTTTGTCAGACAGACAGCTGGGTGAGCTGTAATGCTGTTTGCTTTTCTTTTCGTTCGAGAACTAATGTCAGGAGAAAGCCCAACGGCTGGAGGTTCTCCTTCTTCTGATGAGATGCTGCCAACGACCAACAACAACAAAACAGTCCAGACAAAGAAGAAGGAGGCAAAAATAAAAAAAAATAAAGACTTGAGAGCTGAAAGCAGCAATAATAATAATAATAATAATAATAGTACTATTGGAACCTTGTGAAGTCCTATCTGAGGAGAGAACGTGTGGGTGCACCGCTCACAGCACACAGGCCAACCAGAGGAAGGAAGAAAGGAAGAAACGGTCCTTGAAGAGCCGAGCTCTGCTGAGCGGCGTGACAATTTTCCCTGACTACACTATCCATCAGAGAGATTTAACTTAACACACACAAACCTCGGCCTCTCTGACGCATAGTAAATATACCTGGCCAAAAAATAAACAACAGAGTGAAAGAAATCATCAACAACAACACAAAGAAAAAAATAAAACAGGATTCATAATAGTTTGGATATTTCTGGTGGAGGTGTGTAAACGTGGCGGGGAGGTCAGAGGTGAGGAAATGTCCAAGGCCAGTCTTCTGTCTCATTCAGTCACTCTTGTCCTTCTGTGGAGACGCCTCCTCCTCTTCCTCCTCCTCCTCCTCCTCCTGTCCTCCCATCCCTCCCTCCTCTGCAGCTGAATCCTCACCTCTCGCCTCCCCCTCTGCTCCCCCCTCCTTCTCCTCAGCCAAGTCACTCTCTCCTCCGCCATCTTCCTCCTCCTCATCCTCCTCTCCTGCTGCTTTCAGGCTCTCCTTCTTGTCCTCCTCCTCGTCTCTGGGGGGGTTGGGGGTCCCGGCGTTGCCCCCCAGAGCTCCGGCCATGGCGCTCTGCAGCTCGGCCAGTGTGGAGGCGGTGGGGAAGCCGGGCAGGCTGAGGCCCGCCAGGCCCGGAGGTAGGAACATGGAGGGGTAGAGGAGGCCGGGGGCCATGGTGGACAGGAGGAAGGGGTTGAAGGCCAGGGAGTTGGCAGACATACCGGCTGCAGCCAGCAGGGCGGCGGCGTCGCCGTTGATGGACGCCTCAGCTGACGAATCGGCAGCCGGGACCTGAGCTGCTGCGCTGACATCATTGAGTGATTTCTCTGCTCCTCCCTCTTTCTCCATCTTCTTCTTCTTGGCCTTGCTCACTTCTTCCTCTTCAGCCTCCTCCTCCGCCTTGTCGCCGTCGTCTCCCTCGTCCTTCTCCTCCGTCTCTCTCTTCCTCTTCGACGGCAGCGTCTCGTCGCCGCCTCCTTCTGCCTCCACCGTTCCGTTGGTGTTGCCGGCAGCAGCAGCGACGGCGGCGTTGGAGGCGGCGGCGGCGGTCGCTAAGTTACCGCCGAAGAGCCCGCCGAGGCTGAACATGTTGGGGAGGGCGGCGGCCATGTTGGGCAGGCCTCCCATGCCGGGCAGCATGAGGGGCAGCATGGAGGCGGCGGCGGCGCTGGCGGCGGCCTGCTTGGGGTCGGTGGGGGCAGGGAAGGCCATCAGACCAGCAGCCAACTGGAGAGACTGGAGGCTCTGGAGAGAAGAAAGATCCATCCCTCCAAACAGACTGTTGAGCAGCAGAGGGTTGATGCCGCCTGCAGACACAGAGGCAGGGTTAAAACACAAATACACAACAGCACAAACACAGGGTTAAAACACAAATACACAACAGCACAGACTACCGGAATGTCTGGACTATCAGCTACTACTTTTTCACACGCTTTGAACCCTGCGGCTTAATTTACAAATTTTTACGAGCTTCATGCCGTCAAAATGTTTAGCCTCGTCACATCAGACCAATGAAACTGCTCCAATTAAATCAAAGGCACTCAACACTAAATTCTTCAGATCTGTCATTTTGCTCTTCATGCACACACCCTTATCATGGAAAACACACGAAGAAATGCATATGATTCAGCTTTGAAGTTAAAGGTAATGGATCTGCCTGTCGATGAAGGAAATAGAGCTGCTGCAGGTCAGCTTGGCATCAATGAATCCGTGGAGAGACGCTGCAGTCGCAGCGTGAACCGACTCAATGCAAAATGACCACAAAAGCTTTCAGAGGTAATAAAAGCTGACGGCCAGAACTTGAAAACATTCTTGAAGAGTAGGTGAACACACAGAGAGCAGAGGGCCGAGGTGATTCCACCGTGCAGATCCGACTGAAAGCCAAAACAATTACTACCGAAAAGAAGATTGGAGATTTCAGAGGTTTCTCAGATTTAAAAGTTAAAAATCTTTCTGTGTAAATATCTCATGTTACAACGTGGAAACCTGCGGCTGACAGACAGATGCGGTTGTTATGAAATTAGAATTATGTTCTGATTAAATGCTCTTTATGATTTCAAACTACTGTATAGCTGTGTGACTGTGAACTCATACAACCCAACGTACCCAGTAAATTTCCATGATCTAATTTTGACCATGAAAATATAACAAGTTGATCCTGCAAGCAGCTGGTTGAAACTGGCTGCTCAGAAACTGATAATACCACTGTAACTTGTTTATGTTCCTGCTTAAAAACTAAACTGTTTCCACCTATTGTCGGTCACCCGTTCAGACTGTGCTCTGTTCAAGTGATTCTTTATGCAAGTAAAACTTTGCTTTGACTTGAGAGATGAATGAGTATTTATTTGGAGAAGTCAGGACTGAAGAATGTTCCTGACAGCGGTCTATATATGTACACAGTCTTTGCTTTTAAATTTAGTGGGTGTGGCTTATATTCAGGTGTGCTCAATAGTCCGAATGTTCTGGTACTCCCATCTCCTACTGAGTATCTTATTCTCCTCAACATGCTGGTGGATCATCTGTGTTTAGATCTGGTTCATACCTGCAGATGAAGCAGCAGAGGCCAGTGATGCCTGAGCAGCCTGAGCTGCAGCTGCTGCCTGAGCGGCGGCCGCTGCCTTAGCGATCTCAGATTTGGGTCGTCGCCCCCGACGACGGACACCCTCCTCTCTGACCACAGGGCCCGTTAGAAGGCGGTCAAACATGGCTTCTGGGAGGAAACCCTGTGTGGAGGAAGGACTTCTGGTTACAAAAATAAAATGTGCAGTTCGTAACAGAACTTAAAACTGGCTGCTTGGGAGGGATCGGGATTCATCATGGGAACTTTTCAAGTGATTGGAATTGAAAACCAATGCCTGATTCTTTGTTTACATCTGTTGTCACACAAACACCGACAAAATAAATCAGCAAATAAAATGTTCCACTGGGATGTAGCATCACTGTCCTACTCCATCCAAGCACTTGTTCACCAGCCTGAAGTCAGAAAGTCTGTAGAAGTCTTTATCATGATGCTCCTTTACTAGATAAACTCCCACAATGCACACTGCCTGACGACATGGAACCGCCCATATTCTCTAGTACCTGCAGCCAGGTACTTCAGGTGATCTGTAACACTTCACCCGTTGATGCACAACATAGGACAAAAGTGACCCGAATCCAATGGATAATGGGATCTCCTGATGCAGTCCACGCATCCAAGGGTTAAACGGTTTCCGATCAAAAGCAACAAAACATAAAAACTCGACAGACAACTCAGACATCCCTTCAATTTCCCTCAGGATTAATAAAGTATCCATCCATCTCTATCCATCTCTCTATCCATCCATCAATTCATCTATCTATTCATCCATCATCTATCCATCATCTATCATCTATCCATCATCCATCCATCCATCATCCATCCATCCATCCACCCATCCATCCATCCATCCATCCATCGCTGAAAGGAAACAATAGTACAACAATCTTCAATTACACTGGCCACTTCTTAATCCATGAGTTCTAGCTGTTTATTGGTTTGGTCGGTTACTAACCGACTGTTTGACGATCTCTGTCCAGTCAGGAGCGATGGAAAACTCAGGGTTCTCCAGTAACCACCTCGGAAGCTCCTTCATCGGTGGAGCCATGGCACCGCCCATCTGAAGAACAGGAGGTTGTTTAGTTAGTTTAGTTTTAGTTCAACTTGACGTGCCACTCATGCTTAGCCAACATCTTCTTCACTGGATCTACCGCTGCTGTTCTGGATGAGTTAGTCTACCTTGCGTCCGTTTCGTCTGTTGACCACAGGCACTCTCTCGTCCCCGGTCAGGGTGTTGATGTCGATCTTGTTGGGGTTTCGACAGCGATGGCGCTTCTGCTTGGGCTTGGAGAACTGAGACAGCAGTAACTCTTCGCTCTTCTGTAGCAGAAGGACACAAAATACAAAGGTAGGTGTGAAAACTTGTGGCAGGAATAACAGGAATAAAGATGACGAGGAGAATGAAGAGGAGGACGTACTGGTGTGAATCCAGACATGTCCATGGTGTATGTCGGGTGCTGCCTCAGCCACTCTCCCAGCTCCTTGTTGGAAACTGCTGAGTCCTCCTCATCCAGACTTCCAGAGGCCAGAGACCTGGCACTGGGGCTCTGTTCGGGGATGGTGAGGGGTCTGTGGGCACGAGCGGCATCCTGAGCCCCCTCCACACCTGAAACCTTCACTCCGTCGGCATCATCCTGAAACCACAGAGGGACCCGTTAAACAGATTTGCACACCTGATAAAGAAACACAGACAGACTGGAGTTCAGCTACTTACCCCTCCGGCTCTCTTGTTGCTCATGAACAGCAGCTCCAGGCCCTCCACATTTTTCCTGCGGCCCCGCCTCCTCCTCATGATGGGCAGGTCGGCGTCCAGCGAACCGTTGGCTCTGTGTGCCGAGGGCGGGGCTTGCTGCAGCAGCTCCATCTGGGCTTTGAGGGAGGGGTTTGCCACCAGGGCGCTGGGGAAACCGGCCAATGAGGGAGAGGCCTTGTGGTGATGGTGCATACCCTGAAAGGCAAGACAGATCAGCTTCAGCAAAAGAACTAACTTTTTAAAGTACAGGGTGTCCCAAAAAATTTGACATCATTTCGCAGGCCAATAATTTTGGCAATTCTTGTTGAATTTACCTCAAATTTTCACAGACTGTATAGGAACAGATCAAGATTTTATATGTAATGTTTTATTTTTGTTCTGTTTTCAGGTTGAGTCATGCCGTTCACTCCCAAAGAGAAGTCATTTGATGTTAAATATTTTGGGACACCCTGTATTTTGGTAGCACTGGTTGCTGACGGAGCACCTTGGTGAGGTCTATAGCTTGGCTCTGGGACTCGGCGGCAGCGTGGCTTTCTCTCAGCTGAGCCACCATCTCCATCAGGTTGCGTCTCTTGGCTGCCCTCTCCGCCTCAATCTCAATCTTTCTCCTCCTCCTCCTCCTCTGACGAGGCACCGTCAGGCTCAGAGCGTCCTCCTGCAACATCAGGTCGACGGTTACTCTTCTTTCTAGCAGCAGCAGCTTGGACAACTAAGACTAATTACAGTAGTTCCTCGCCATATCGTGGTCTCACTGTATCACGTATTTTTAAATTACATTTAGTATCGCAGATTTTTCGCTACATTGCGAAATTTTACGGTGTATAGGTATTTTTTATATATTTATTGTTGTGGCGAACTGCATTGAAGAACGACACTGGAGAAAGGATGTCTGCCTTTCATGCATTCTGCATAATATTGGACAATTCAAGGATATTTTGGATAATTCTTGGGTCATCTTAGGCTGATTTCAGGTCAGTAATACCAAAATACCACTGGACCCTTGTCTGGTCAAACATCAACACATCAGATTCCACTGATGCCAGAGCCCCAAAAGGTAGAGAAATGTCAACCAAAGACTGTCTTTTAGTAGAAACATGAATCCATCCATAGATATACACCTACAGGAACTTAATGGAGACACTAAACCAGCCTGGATTGGAAGTTTCACACCTTTCTTTCCATTTTCAAGAAGCAATAATTAAATATCTGCATAACCATCATAAAAAAATGTCATTGCAGTCTAAAAAGTTAGAACTTCCTGATAGAAAATTAACCGTTTAGGGTTTTGGATGCTGCAGTTTTTGCAAATTATGCCCCAAAGTTCACGAACATTACAATTATAATCCATGTAACGTTTTTCTCACATGTAAACAATCAACCAGAGTGACACTAGAGATGCTTTTATTTTGACACTCAGAGATCAACAATCTAGCAAATGTGGCAGAAAGTCATCAAACACACACACGGTCCTGACAACATAACACTGAACCAAACCAACCAGGCTGACTAAACCACAAAAACACAAACACTAGTAACACTGGAACACTAACATAAACCACAATAATGACATTTAAACCTCCAACACCCCGAACTCCCATGGTGCATTGCAGCACAACAGTTCAGTCATAGACCGGCTCTGCCATCGCTACATTATTTTGACTATTTTTTGCAGTTTAAATAAGCATTTTCTAGTCTAAAAAATTGAAAACAATATAAAATACGTCTAAAAATATTAATTAAAACATATTAAAAGAATATTTAATTGAAATAAAGTGTGTAGCGTACAGCGCTGGGCATCCATTTCACATCGAGGTCTGATCGCTGCGCATTGTGTTGCTCTGCAGAGTGTAGAGAGGGTTAATAAAGCCTTAAAATATATAGAAATAATAAAATGAATATGGTCGCTACTTCACGGATTTTTGTCTATCGAGGGACCACTGTGTATTAGCGGCGTTCCAATGCTCGTGGACTTTTCACTGTCAGGAAGAATGTGCATTAACAGTGAATCCTGTTGGAGGGTTATTGGTGCGCCGACACTCACATGAACCTGTGGTGATAGTGTTTTATCTTCACTCCCGCTGTACGCCGTGTGGAGGCCGGCCATCGTCAACTCGGCCAGGCTCCGCCTCTGCAGCGGGCTGTCGGTCGCCGTGGCTACGGCCGCTGCGGTTGCCGTGGAGCCGTGCCCTGGCAACAGGTTGCCGGGGAAGTCAAAGACGTGACGTCTGTTGACAGGCCACTTGCCCTTCAGGACCACCTCGCAGATGTTATCCATCCTGTTGATCATCACTCGGTCCTGAGCAGAGGACGGAGGTTATTCTGTTAGTTTTCAGGGTTTATTTCTGTACAAACTCAACATGTTCATGTGTAGCTGCTGCACCTTCACCTGAATTTATCAAAACAATCCCACAGGACGAATTCCTTCAGTACAACACCAAACTCTCTTTAACGCAAAACACTCTTTGCATTCACTAATTCTTTCCAATCACTCCTGCCTTGCTGTTTTTATGATCCCGTTGAGCTACGGTCAAGTAAACACTTCCTGGCCAGATGTTTCACATTAAAAGCTTTCCTTCCAGTGGTTCAAAAGGAACGATCCGTCTCCTCCTGGTACACATTTAATACAAGGCTGATTATTTCCTTGGCTAATAAAATATTAGGACATCGTGTAGAATGCTTATCAGAATTCCTCAGAGCTCAAGTTGTCATTTTAAATGTCTTATTTTGTCCAAACCCAAAGATGGTTCAGTTTGTTACGACAGATCAATTAGGAAACTAGAAAATGGGCTCATTTGGGACCGAATTTTCTCTTTAAAAATGGACTTATTTGATCAAAATCAGCCAAACAGAAGCCAACTGTAGGTGCACAGTGGTGTATTGGACGACTCTGCTCTGCTGAATTTGCCCCGTGAGACATTATTATAAAGGTAATTCCACACGATCATTACCTGGCCTTCTTATGTCAGTGCTCCCTATTACTTGAGACTCACCTTAGGCCAGAAGGAGAAGGCGTAGGCTCGGTCCTGTAAGGCCTGCAGGGCTGAAGTTTCTGGCAGGTCGTCAGGGCAGAACCCATCTCTGGTTTCATCTCGGGCCGACGTGCTCAGAGACGCGATGCTCTCCTCGTCGAAGTTCTTCTGCTCTGATGCAGCACTCGCTGTGCAGAGAGAACCAAAGTCACGTTGCAACTCTTAATTAAAAAGAGCTTCCGAATTGTCATCAAGGGATCCAAACTCATTTTATTCTCTCGCCCCTGGAACTGAGGCTCATTAAAACACTGACGAGTCATGAGGGGAAACACCAGAAATAGGCCCATGACCGAGTGTGGGGTCAGCAATAATGAAGGCCGGCAACCAGGACAAATAAACTGCTTAACAAAAGGGATTATATTACACAAAAGTACGGTTAAATTAAGTCATTTCAGAAATCTGTGCTATAACTAGAGCTTCAACTCGTCTCTAAAACCAAAACTCTCCCTGCTGAGATCAGTGACTCTACGTTTATACTACAGCAAAAAAAAAAAAAAAAAAAACTGTCCCCATACCTTCAGCCTGAGAGGATTTCTCAGATTTGTCGTCTTCATCCAGCCTCTCCTCCTCTTCCTCCTCAGGGCTCTTCTCTGTGTCGGCAGACTTTGGAGATTTAGGAGACTCTGGGTTCTCCTTCTCCTCCCTGTCTTCCTCCTCTGCAGGCTTGTGGCTCGGCTCTGCTTTGGGAGGAGAGTCAGGACGTTCTGGCACCTCGGTGGTCGTCTCCTTCTGGTCGCTGTGAGACTCAGCAGGACTCGAGCTGCTCTTCTCTTCAGTCAAGTCTTTGTCTTGGTCATTTTCGGGTTTCTTCTCTTCCTCTCTGCTCTGCTCCTGCTTTTGTTCTTCCTGCTCCTCTTTCTCCACTTTTGGCTGGACCTCCTCTTCTTTCTTCACCTTCTCTGGCGAAGCGGCCCTTTCATCCGTCGTTTCTTTGACCTCTCCCTCATTTTCCTTTAACTCATCGAGGGCTTCAGTCTTGGTACACGGAATGTCGTTGGCATCTGCTCCTTCCGTTTCCATTTTCACCTCCGTCTCTGCTTTCCCTTCCTCCGTCTTCACACCTTTCTCCTGACCCTCCTCTTCTTTAGCCACGTTAACAGCAATTTTGGCAGCAGCTGCAGCACTCGCCAGCTCTGCAGGGGTGAGGAGTGGAGCAGAGGTGGCTTCTGACGCCGCCATGCTGGCTTTGGTCATCTCTCCGACGGCAGCTCCGGCCCCCCGCTGGCTGGTAAAGCGCTGGTGGGCTTCCAGGAAGGCCAAGGCGGGGTCGTTCAGGATGTGATAATCTGTACGGCTCACTCCGTGCTTGGACGCCCCCAGGAGGAGGTCTCGGTCGTGACGTCCGCACTCCCACCACTCTGGGAGGTCTGGAGAAGGCTGGCAGAGCTTGAGGCGCTCAGAGAGCAGTGGATGAGGAAGGACCTGCTCTCGGATGCGACGGAGCAGCTCGATGCGGTACAAGGTCCGGGAGGCACGCTCCTCTGTGATGGGGTCGATGATCAGGGTCGGGTCAGGGAGTTCTGATGGGAAAAAAGCAGAGGAAGACCTTAGTGAGAAACAACGCAGAAACATAGAAAAAGATGCAAAACCACCTTTCTGTCGGGCAGTAACAGCAGTAGTGTTTCCTCTCACCAGTTTCAGTCTTGATCTGCATCCTGCAGACCCGTTTGCACATGGCGATGAATGAGTAGTAATATTTCTCCAAGCTCTCGTCTGTTTTCTTGTCCAGTCGAGCGAAGGCCCTGAACTGTGTCCAATCAAATTTCTGACGCTGGGTGTCAAAGACGACTCCGAATGTGGAGACAACACGATAGAAGTCAGCCTCCTCACGACGAGTCCATCTGAGGACGAAATGAGAAAAAAAGGCTCAATTAAAACAAATAATACAGGATTCATTCTTTTTGATTCTTGGGGATTTCTGCAGGTTGCTGTTGGGGTGTTGTAAAACTCTATTTTCCTAATTTCCTGAAGAGTTATATTGTAGCACACAATCACAGAGTAAACCTTATATTACAATTTTACAATTCCTCCCCTTCTGCAGAAGGGATACATAATGAACAAAGCTTTCTATGTGCAATATAACCGGACTCTTTCCTAGTAGACTCAAGTGTAATACATCAGTGCAATAGATCCGTTTACTCTATTTCAGTTCTTTTTCTGTTAATCTTTCTAGTTTTTAGTATTAGTATACAGTCACTTTACACATTTAAGACTCCTGACACATTTCACACAAACACTTTCAGAAACTTGTATTTTGTACACTACGGATGAATAAAGGAGATCTTATCTTATTAATACAGCATCAACTAAAACACTACCTCTGTCTTCTCTCCTTGTAGTACATGGCTCCATCGGCCATCAGGGAGCTGGCGGTCATCACTGGCGACGCCTCTGGCATGAACTGTCCACCTTTGGCAAAGTAAGCGCCTCCTTTGGCCAGATAGGGGCTTCCATCTGTCATGAACACCCCTGCTCCATCTTGGATGTAAGCTGCTGCTCCTCCAGTCTCAGCGACCATGGCCATGGAGGGCAGGAACTCCCTGCGTCGTCGCCGGCGGCCGTCAGGTCGGTTGAGGGCCTCCTGACGGAGCTGCTCTCTGCGGTTGGAGCGCTGGTAGGCCGTGATGAGGCGACGCAGACGAGCTGTCAGAGCTGAGGCTGCTGGCCAATAGAGACGCTCGCTGGAGCCCGAAGCTCCTCCTACACCAGGTGCGCTTTGTCCGTTTTCACCTGATTTAGCTACAGGACAGGAGACAGAGGAGACCATCAGTCAGGGATGTCAAACTCTTCTTAGTTCAGGAGCCACATTCAGCCCAATGTGATCTCAAGTGGACCGGACCAGTACAAATTTCTTCCATTTGTTTTAGTGCAAAAAAGTACGTTCTGAAAATGTTCATATTTAAAGAATTATCTTTTTACAAAACATTATGAACAACCTGAAATTTCTTAAGGAAAATAACTTAAATTTCAATGACATTATGCCTCAGTTTTTCATTTCCACATTACAACTTCCAGATCACAGAGTGTCTACAAAGACACAAAATATTTAGTCACAGGAATCTGGAACTGAATGATATAGGACTTTACTTTATGATCAAAAACAAGACAAAAATGAGACAAAATGACAAAAACGACAAAAAAATACAAAATTAAACAAAATATTGCAAAAACAAGACACAAAATGACAAAAGAGAGAAACAAAACGACAAAAAATGAGACAAACGACATGAAACAAAACAAAGTGAAAAAAGCTACAAAGCGACAAAAAAATGGACAAATGACAAAAACAAGACAAAAAATGACAAAAGCGAGAAACAAAACGACAAAAAATAGACAAAACACAGTCAAAAAACACAAAATGACAAAAACAACACACAAACCAATGAATAAAGCAAAACACACAATGACAAAAATAAAACAAAAACGCAAGTGAGGCAAAAGCAAAACGACAAGTCTGACAAAAAACAAAAACAAGACAAAATATAAAAATGAGACACAAAATGACAGAACTATTTATTTTATGATCAAAACAACTTGTCATGATCTAGAAAATAGTTTAAATTTATAGTTTTACAAATTTCAAACTTGCAGTTAATGTCTTCTCTGTAACTTTTACACTTTATATAGTCGTCCCAGGGGCCGGATCGGACCATCTGGAGGGCCGGTTTTGGCCCAAGGGCCACATGTTTGACAGCCCTGCTATAAGTGTGTAATGTCAACACTGATCCTACGTCTTATTTTACATTTGCTCCTTGTTTGTTGGACCTCGTTGACATTTTAGCAGCTCTGGGCCTTTAGCGCTGACCGTCTGAGTTCAAGGAATGAATCACCTGACATTTCCGTCTTCCGGCAGAGACAACTCATTTGTGTACAAAACTCATTTTAGATAATTACATCTGTAGTGGCCTTTGCTAGTTTTGCACTTTTTAACACACTTGTCATTTGTTTAAATGCTAAAGGACTTGAATGTTTGTGGGTTCTGCCGGGTTATACTGGGTTGAAATTTCAGAGGCTATTGATATGTGTCGATGTGTGTGTTGTTTTATGGCCCGACACACTTTCCCAGTGAATTCCCACTTTTTTCTGTAGTAATTCTGCTTTGAAAATGCATCGCCTCCTTTTGTGTACAGCTCCGGTTTACCTCCAGTCTCGCCCTCCACAGTTTCATCTTTGTCGTCCAGTGGAGAGTTGGTGAAGTCGTCCAAGTCATCTTTGAAAGGCATGCGCAGCGGCTTGTACTCTGGATCCTCGTCCTCGCTGTAGAGTTACAGAAACAAACAAGAAAGAATTTAACTTCAGGAACAACTGGAGCATTTTCGTTTGTTGGATTTGAATTTAAAGGCCTACAAACAATCAACTGAGGCTGAATAGGCTGGAAAATGGCAGAGGAAGTATTACAATACAGCTACTCAAAACCAGAGATACCAGCGAAAAGGGAAGAATAACATCTAGACCAGGAGTGTCAAACATGTGGCCTGTGGGCCAAAACCGGCCCTCCAAAGGGTCCAATCTGGGATGACTTTGTAAAGTGTAAAAATTTCAGAAAAGACACTAACTGCAGAAATAAATCAGTAAAACTACAAATTTAAAATCATTTCTAGAGCATGACAAGTTGTTTTGATCATAAAGTAAAATACTAGATTGTTCATTCTTCTTTTGACATTTTGTCTTGTTTTTCTAATATTTTGTCCTGTTTTTGTAGTTTTTTTAGTCTTTTTTGTCGTCTGACTTTTGTCATTTGTCTCATGTTTTTGTCGTTTTGTTTCCTTTCTGTCTCGTTTGTGCTGTTTGTGTATTTTTTTGTCGTTTTGTTTCTCGCTTTTGTCATTTGTCCATTGTTTTGTCGCGGTGTCACTGTTTATTGCTTTTGTCGTTTTGCGTCTCATTTTTGTAATATTTTGTCCTGTTTTTGTTGCTTATTGTCTTTTTGATCATAAAGTAAAATACTACATCGTTCACTTCCAGGTAGCTGTGACTAAATGTTTTGTGTCTTTGTAGACACTCTGTGATCTGGAAGTTGTAATGAGGAAATGATAAACTGAGGCTGAATGTTGCTGAAATTTATTTTTCTTACGAAATTCCAGGTTGTTCATGATGTTTTGTAAAAAGATAAGATTATTCATTAAATTTGGAGTTGTGATTATTTGTTGGTTATTATGCTCTGATTGTACTGGTCACTTGAGATCAAACTGGGCTGAATGTGGAACCTGGACTAAGATGAGTTTGACACTTCTGATCTAGAAGGACGTCAGAGTGAAGAGCTGCTCTGTGGTCAGGGGAACCTTCTCTCTTACCCCTCAACGCCATCTGTCATCATGTCGGAGCCCCTCTGCTCGGCGGCGATGGCTTTGGCGTCCGGCATGCCCACCCGCTCCAAGAAACACAGGGCGGGGTCGGCTCGCATGGAGTTGTACTTCTCATAGCCTGAAGACGGAGGGAAAGAAATGAGAAAATACAGACACCTGGAATCCATGCCTGAAGGTCCAGGAGGCTGTAAACCGGATTTTTAATCTGTAACTAGTCAAATTTGCCTCGGAGAGACCAGAAGGTTATTTAGTCAACACACACTCAGCTGAAGGCAAACTCCTGGAAAGAAAGGTGAAAGAAAAAGAAAAAAAAAGTTGTGCTTTCTAGCTCACTTCTAGACAGACGGGACTCTGCACAGCCCAACACACACACACAGCGCACACACACACAGCATCCATATTAAATGAAGGAATAGACAAAAACAGCAGCAGAAGGGCAGACCCCAGGAGCCAGCTGCTGACAAGACAGACAGCCTGTGTGTGTGTGTGTGTGTGTGTGTGTGTGTGTGTGTTTGTGTACTCGCCTCCGTTGTGCACGTGCGTGTTCATGTGTGTGTGCTTATCCAAGTGAGCCTGCAGGTGCTCATTTGTGTCAGAGGGAGAGGAGGGAGGATGAAGAGGAAGGAGAGTGTGTGTGTGTGTGTGTGTGTGTGTGTGTGTGTGTGTGTGTGTGTGTCATGGAGTCTGTGAAAGTGAGCTAGTGGGTGTGAGAAACTGTGCGAGTGTGTTTGTCCGTTAGGAGCATTCAGGCAGAACAGATTAGAATGTGCAGATCCTACCGAGACACATCGGGAAGGAGAGCGAGGAGGGGGAGAAAAGATGGAAGGAATGGGATGAAAATGTAGAGGAGCATGTGAGGTGAGGGGAAAAGAGTAAAAAAAATAAGGAGAGGGGATGGAAACATGAACCGGGGGGAGGCAGGAGAGGAGAGAGGAGGTAACAGAACCACACCGCCTCTTTTTAACCTTTCATTCATCCCTCCTTCCTTCTTTCTCTCCATCACATTTCAATTAGGAAAGATGTGACGCATTGTTCCTAACCGTCACACACAGCTCTGCCTGCAGCCAAACGTTAATCATCAGGGCCTTTATAGGCCATCACTCTTCTGTGTGTGTGTGTGTGTGTGTGTGTGTGTGTGTGTGTGTGTGTAGTGTGTAGTGTGTGTAGTGTTGTTTTGTGTGCCTCTGTGTGTCTGCATACAAAGCTCAGTGTGTACATGTGTGTGTGTCGGTCCCCCGAAGGGCCTCCCTGGTGAATGAGGATTATGATTAACTATGGGTGAGCCCTTTTGTATTCCTGTGTGTGTCTCTGTGTGTGTGTCCTAATTGAATCATAGAAGGTGGCAATGATGGAAAAATTATGACAATTATGCAAAATTAATATGAATGAGGGTCTCCGTCCGCAGCGTACACACGCGCACACACACACACACGAAGCTCCGCCTGTCACATCCAGGAGTCACATTCAGAGTGCAGCTGAAGGTGGGTCACCTGGAGATTAATGCGACGCTCACAAACAAGCAGGAGAGATTTAGCTACTCAAGATCATCTCTGTTTACCACCATAACACCTGTAACGCCGTGCACGCACACACACACACACACACATACACACACACACACACACACACACACACACACTCAGCCAGTGGCGAAACCGGCCATCAATCACATCCCAACAGCACACCGAGCCTGCCAGCTGCGTACCGCCATCACCATGGCAACACCAATCAACTGGTGGCAGCAGAAGTGGGTGGGATGTGTGTGTGTTTGATGGCGATGAGCTGGAAGACACCGATGTGTGTGAAGGTGCTGACATGTTATCTATACGTGCGTGTGTGTGCGTTATGTGTGTTATGCTGGGAAGATGTGAGTCCGTTACCGTGTTTGAAGACGCCGACGAGCAGGGATTTGTCGGCCTCGCTGTCCCACCAGTCAGCCGGGACCTCGGCGTGGAACGGCTGGGGAATCCAGACATCCAGCACACTGTGGCGGAGACAAACAACGTCACATCACTGATAATCAAAGTAAAAACTGTTCAGTTTGCTCCATCAGTCTTGTATTTCAACTGCGAACAAAAAAAGACGAACGAGTGGAAATCTGATTATGAGCCATTTGCGTCTGAATCAGATTCTTAAAGCTGTCAGCTGCCAACCAGGGACAAAAACAAAATATTTAAGGAGCATTAATGTAAATGCAGAGTTATGGTCTTGTTCGGTGTCCAACATCAGGCCTGCGGGCCAAAACTGGCCCTCCAGAGAGTCCAATGCAGACCTCAAAGTGTAAAAATTACAGAGAAGACATTAACTGCAGATTGTAAATTAGTAAAACTATAAATTTAAAAATTAATTTAAATTCCATGACAAGTTGTTTTGATCATAAAGTAAAATACTAGATTTCTCATTGTTCTGTTGTCATTTTGTGTCTCATTTTTCTAATATTTTGTCTTTTTTTGTTGTTTTTTTGTCTGACTTCTGTTGTTTTGTTTCTTGTTCTTGTCGTTTTGTGTTTCCTTTCTGTCTTGCTCTTGTTGTTTGTCTATTTTTTTTGTCATTTGTCGCATGCTTTTGTCATTTCTTGTCTCGTTATTGTTGTCTGTCCATTGTTTTGTCGCTGTGTAACTTTTGTCTATTTTTTTGTCTCTTTCGTTTTGTTTTGTGTCATTTGTGTCATTTTGTCGTTTGGTTATTCGCTTTTATCGTTCTGTGTCTCATTTTTGTAATATTTTGTCTTGTTTTTGTTGTTTTTTTTGTCTTTTGTCGTTTTGATCATAAAGTAAAATCCTATAGCTCCAGATACCTGTTATTAAATGTTGTGTTCCTTTGTAGACACTCTGATCTGTAAGTTATAATGTGTAAATGACAAACTGAGGCATAATATTGCTGAAATTTTACTTATTTTTCTTAAGAAATTTCAGGTTGTCCATGATGTTTTGTAAAAAGATACTAAGATTATTCCTTAAATTTGGACTTGTGGTTATTTATAGGTTATTATGCTGTGGTTTTACTGGTCCGGCCCACTGGAGATCAAACTGGGCTGAATGTGGAACCTGAACTAAGATGAATTTGACACCCTTGCAGCTCCATGCTATGAATAAACCCAAATATTCCAACTGTTCCTTTTTTTTTTTTTGACTGAGCAGTGAGTTTCAGCAAACACAAGAGAAAGGAATAATGATCTAAACAGGAAGTGCTGCTCGCTGGCATCTGTTTCGTTGCCATGGAAAGGTCAATCTGGAAATAACTCCGATTTGAGAAACTGAATGCCAAAGGTGAAAAGGACATCAAGTGGGGAGCGGTGGAGTGTCACTGCATAAATTTAAGAGACGCAGCACTATATCATCAAAACACACATTTGCCTGCCTGTTTATTCTCACTGGATTCAATTTCAAAGCATAATGGGACCAAACTAGATTTACATTCATGTATAAGGTTAGTTTGGTGCCATAAAGCGCTGGTGGGAGCCACGCTAACTTCACTGACTGGATTAGATTGTTGTTTTGCTGTTTTTGCCGTGTGTTTAACGCGTTTAAAACCCTTCTTTCTTCATTTTTAAGTGCCGTCATGAGGATTGGTAAATAGTAAAAACGGAGAGCAATTAAGTGCACCTGTTGATGCAAATTAACATTCTGACTGCAGTCCAGCCTCAGTCGAGCTACTTATCAGTTTAGTCCCGCTTTCTCATTCAGCACTACAGAATGGTCTGACTGCACCACGGCATCATTGTTCTATAGCGGCGAAAACAGGCTGGATTGTTTATATTTCTTTAAGACCTCTACACACTATGCGATTTTCAGCCGTCCCAGACGAAAGATACCAAATGGTGAAAGAATGGTGGCAACATCTTCGGTCTTGGCTCTAAATCAGTGGTCCTATGTTGCACTGAGAGACAGGTTCAAGGACAGGCGTTGTCATGGAGACCAAAGACAAGCTGGCATAAAATTCTGACTGTCAGAAATTTGGGGTGATGATCTGCTGCTGCAACCTACGACAACTAACTAACCAATAGAAATGTAGGATGAAATGATGTACTGATTAGTGTAACACTGGAGCTAAACCCAAGTAGGTGATTTACGGTGACAAAACGCATCAAAACAAGTATGTGGGATTTAAACAAAGAAGACAGTCTAGTAGAGCTGTGGCAGCAGAAGCCTTTTAGACGTGTCCTCCAGCTCAGACCACAACCGGACAAAAAAGGACGAAGCATATGGACGAATCGTGTCCATATTCTCCTCTTCCTTTTTTTGGGATTTCTCTCCAAACACATAAAAGGGTGAGGGCTCCGTTCATGTTTGGCTAGTTTCCCTGTGATTGTAGGAGCTCCGTTTATCCTTCAGTTGTTTATTTTTCATGGATGGACGGCGCACGCTTTTATTCTTGCCCGTTCACATCGACTCACGTACATTGTAGGCTGAGATTCAGCTGCGTTTTCATCGTGCAATCTGCACACAGAAAACTTCATGTC
>NC_072775.1:3754078-3769078 GCF_022539595.1 Amphiprion ocellaris
AACACACATGCACAGATGAGTGCCTGGTTCTCATTATAATGTACACTTTACCAGTCTGCTGACTTAACCGTTACTGGCACTCTAACTAGTGGCATCCCTCTGTGTGTGTGTGTGTGTGTGTGTGTGTGTGTGTGTGTGTGTTTTCATGGATCACAGCCCACCACTTCCAGAGAGCAAGCGACCCTAGAGGCTGATGTAGTGGTCAGGATCCCTCAGACTGCCTTGTTCTCGACTGAAAGTTTTTTTGTTTTTTTTTTTACGCTGCTGCTTGCCGATATTCACTGAACCATGTGAACCAGTCTTGGTCTGAACCTTTTTAGAAAGGGTAAAATGGTGGGTGAGGGCGAGCGAGAGAGAGATGGATGATGGGAAAAGACAACAGAGCGCTGAGCGGAGAGGACAGGCCCAGTCAGACAGTGTGTTTTTGTGTCCTACAGCCTCGGGCCACGAGACTAGACTGTAACAATAACAACGCTGACATCTCACTAGCACCACTGTTCTTTCTTACATACACACGTCACGCAAGTCAGCCATGAAAAAATGGACGGACTCGCCCGATAATCACTATCTGTGGTAAGTGTGCCACTTCGACCGCGTATTGCTATCATATATGTTCCTTTACAGCAGGTGTGTCAAACTCATTTGAGTTCAGGTTCCACATTCAGCCCAATTTGATCTTAAATGACCAGTAAAATCAGAGCATAATAACTGATAAATAATTCCAAAATTTTCCTTTGTTTTAGTGCAACAAAGTACGTTCTGAAAATATCCACATTTAAGGAATTATCTTTTTGACAAACACAATGAACAACCTGAAATTTCTGAAGAAAAATAAGTTAAATTTCAACAACATTATGCCTCAGTTTATCATTTACACATTATAACTTCCAGATTGTCTACAAATACAAAGACAAAAATAAGACAAAAAACACAAGCGAGACAAAGCGGAAACAAAACGACAAAAACAAGAAACAAAACGACAAAAATACAAAACAATGACAAAGTCAGACAAAAAAGAAGACAAAAAAACAAAAACAAGACAAAAAATTACAAAAACGAGGCACAAAACGACTAAAGAACAATCGGAAATGTGGTGTTTTACCTTATGATCAAAACAACAAAACTCAGACAAAAAAAGACCCAAAACAACAAAATGTCACAAAAACATGACACAATGTGACAAAAAATAGACAAACGACTCAAGTGAGATGACAAATCAAAAAAATAGATGCAAAACAACAAAAACGAGACAAAAAACAACGAATAAAGCGAAACACAAAATGAGAACAATAAGCTAAAAGACACGAGCGAGACGAAAAGGAAACACAAACCGACAACAATAAACAAAATGACAAAAAACACAAGACAATGACAAGTCAGACAAAAAACAAGACAAAAAAGCCAAAAACAAGACAAAAACAAGGCACAAAATGACAAAAAAAAAACCAATGAGCCATATAGTATTTTACTTTATGATGAAAACAACTTGTCATGGTCTAGAAATAATTTTAAATGTAAAGTTTTACAAATTTACAATCTGCAGTGAATGTCGTCTCTAGAATTTTTGCACTTTATAAAGTGGGCCTGGATTGGACCTTCTGGAGGGCCGGTTTTGGCCCATGGGACGCATGTTTGACACCCCTGCTTTACAGGCTGTGCAGGTAGAGCTTTGAGGTTCACGTGTTCCGTATTTTTCTGTTCATCTCTGTAAATAAATGCATCATTCACTGGTATTCCCTGAAGAGAATCCGGGCGCAAAAAAATAAAATAAAAGGACGGCTTTAGTGCAAATTTCAGGGTCTCTCCTTTTAAAATGTGCATATGAGACAGGATTAACATTAGTCAATTGCGTGTGTGTGAGCTAAACACTCGCTCCACGCTCCCCAAGGCCACTTTGTGTGCTCTAGAATAAGCATGCAGGGCCTCTGTTGCCGTGTGTGTGTGCGCATGAGTGTGTTTCGCGGCAGCACTGATTAGTGGCTGTGTGTGTCGACGGCCTTGACTGCAGAGGTTTCTGTCTACTAAATCACTCCGTGTGCAGGTCTGCATCCATTACCTTGTGTGCTCTTTTACACACAAGTGAACACGTTAACTGAGTGATGAGCTCCACCCGCCAGCGTGACTCCACATCCACCACAACCTAAACTAGGCTTTTCTTCTGCCTGTGCGTCCGGCTGCCTGCGTCACTGAGGTTTCAGTGCCCCGCAGTCGCAGTTTAACCTTCATACCTGCTCCCTGGAGATGCTTCTAGACCAACTCTATTTGACTTTAAAGTCCATTTGTTCCAATCTGCATCTATTCCCTTCATATGCATCACCGTGGTATATTCAACCCTCTTGTCGTCCTGTGGGTCAAATTGACCCGTTATAAAGTTTGAAAATGTGGGAAAAAAAAAAATTTTTATGTCCACATTTTCCTCATTTTTGGGAAATTTTTTGAACATTTTTTGGTGGAGAAAAAAAAGAAATGCTAAAAAAAAAAGGTTCTTAAACCCTCCAGTTGTCTTAATTTACCGGCACCAAAAAATATTGTTTCCTTGTCTGAAAAAAATCCAAATATTCAGCAAAAAAATTCCACAAATTTCTGAAAATTTGGAAAACCTTCAGGAACAAAATTCCAATAATTCCTTAAAAGTTTCCCTGAAGAGTTTGATTTTTTTTTTAAAGTCCCCCAAATTTGGCAAGAAAATTCTTGTAAATATTTTCAAAAAATGAGTAAAAATCTTCCAAAAAATCCTAAAAATATCTAAAGTGATTCCACATATATCAGTAACACTTTTAATATTTTCTTTAAGAACATTCACATAAAAATCAACCAAAAGCCAGTGAAATTTGCTGGATTTTGGTTGATTTTTTGTGTGAATGTTCTTAAGAAACATTTTTAACATTTCTTTTTTTCCACCAAAAAATGTTCAAAGATTTCCCAAAAATGTTGAAAATGTGGACATCAGAAGTTTCACTGTGAAAATATATATTTTTCCCACATTTTCAAACTTTAAAACGGGTCAATATTGACCCGCAGGACGACATGAGGGTTAAGAACATTCACATAAAAATCAACCAAAATCCAGCGAATTTCAGTGGATTTTGGTTGATTTTTTTGTGAATGTTCTTGTAGAAAACATAAATTTTACTGATATATATGTAATCACTTTAGATAATTTTTAGAATTTTTTTGGAAGATTTTTACAAATTTTTTGAAAATATTTACAAGAATTTTCATGCCAAATTTGGGGAATTTTTTTAAAATAAAACTTTTAAGGAATTATTGGAATTTTCTTCCTGAAGGTTCTGCAAATTTTCAGAAATTTGGGGGATTTTTTTTGCTGAATTTTGGGATTTTTTTCAGACAACGAAACAATATTTTTCGGAGGGTTAAAAAAAAAAACACAGTCTGACGTGTTGAGAGATGTACTTTTCTGGAGGCAGGGTGATAACAGCTGTATGAAGGTGAACAAACAGTCTAAAATGCTACATCGTGCAGGGATGCCAGAGTCTTGTCATCACTGCTAGGAGGCCAGTGGAGACCCTGGGAAGTCCGCGTGCCTTGTGAAGATTTAGTCCAGTTAATACCTCCACGTAAGCCCCCAGCTTGTTGTTTTAATGCCTCGGTTTTGGTACAGATTAAACAAACAGGACATGTGTTAATTAGTTTTAGAGGTACTGGTAAGTGGATTTCGTTAGCTTGGATACAGCGAGGTTAGCCGCTTCCCCTGTATCCATTCTTTAAGCCAATTGTTCACAGGACAGGACCTATTTTTTTGTATTCAACACCAGGGGATGATCAGTACGACTCTTCGTGCTGATATTGGTACGGTAATTAAGGAGACTGATAGCAGATATTTGCAACTGATATACATTTGGAATAAAAACGTAAATACTGGTGACAAAATTTAGAATAACCTCCCAGTTTTTGTTCATTTCTGATTTTCTGAGCCAATCTAGCACATTTGTGAATTAATATATTATACTGGGCATGAATTTTAAACAATATTGACATCAAGATTTGGAAAAATGTTGAATCCAGTAATCAGTCAACCCCAATTTAATACACTGACCAGTGATTTCAATCTTGACAAGAAGGCCTGCTTTAGAAACTTCCAAATTAGAAATACATTTAAAGTTATTTAAGTGTGAATGAAAGCTCTGGAAGAAAGCTAGTAAGCGCACCTAAAGTACAAAAAATTAGTCCTAAATGACTCAAAAGTTGTCCACAATTGCTGAAAATTTGTCAAAAAGGACATTATATGTGTTCAAAATGACTCCAAAGTCATCTGAAATAATGAAAACTTAAATAAAAAGATAAAAGTATCTCCAAAAAAAATTATTCCTTCAAGTACTACTAGCAAAAGAGCATTTTCATTCAATCTAAAACCAATTATATTTGCTCTCCTCACTGCATCATGTTGTCCAAGAAGCTTGATTCCTCAAAAAGAAAAGAAAAACATGTTCATTTGGTATATAAATCAGTGCTCCACCATGCCATTTATTTTATTTATGAGTAGGAAACGTGAGACTGACCCGTAGACCAGCAGGTTCTTCTCCACCCTGAAGCACTCGGATCGGGGGTACCCCTGGGCTTTGTCTTGGGGCCGCCGCGGTTTGGACGAAGGTTTGCTCGGTTCGTCCTCGTCGCTCTCCAGCTCTGAGAACTCCAGCATCTCTTCCTCTTTGACGCTGCTGTAGTGCCTCGTCTGCTTCCTCACCCTCGGCGTGTCGATAACCAGCGTGTTCTGAGGACAAAGTCGTTGAAAATGTTGTAGTTCGTGTACTTTTATACGCTTGATCTTTCCTTCTGGTGTGTGCTTTTTTTCCCAGAAACCTGGCTTAAGTTACAGATGGCCTGAAATCCGCCCCTAACAATATGCAAAGTACCTTCTGTTTTACTCCCCTGAAGTGGCCCATTTGTAAATTTCTTGTACGTTCTGACTTCTATGACTGGTGTGAACCTTGTGAGTACATGGCACCAAATCTGATTAATTGGATATTTGGCCCCACGTTTCATTCCTGATACTGAGAAATTTGCTGCCTAGCTCAAACATAAACTGGCATTAATTATGTTGTCTAATGAATTAGATTTTTGTTCAATTAATTTGATTTTACCCCCCCTCCACCTCTCACAATCCCATTAATATGCGCAAACAGGGCAGTAGTTAGTTCCACAATTATCACAGAGTGCTGAAGTCATTTCCATTTTAACATCAAACAATAAGAAATCCCAGGGGAGCTGCCCGTATTCAGGCTGGTAGAGCTGGATTAAGTGTTCCAGTGGAGGGCCCTCCACAAGAGAGGGAGGAGAAGGAAGGAGTCATCAGGAGGAAGAACTACACAAGGAAGAAAAAAACCACACAGAGGGAGGAAAGCGGCGATATAAAGATGCCAGTTAGCGGAGCGCTCGATGTGTAAGAATGTGATGGAGGTTGTGCTTCTGCTGTGTGTGTGTGTGTGTGTGTGTGTGTGTGTGTGTGTGTGTGAGCGCTAGCCTAAGTGATATCTCTGTACCCTCCAGGCATCTGCGCTCTGCTAAGTGGAGCTAAGCAGCTTACTCTCTCTCGCTCAAACACACACACACAGACGAGAGCAGGGAAACATGGGTAATTAAGGAAGAGAGGAGATTCCCAACTGTCAATATTAATCTCTCTCTCTGCGCTTCCCCTCCTGTCCTTCCCGTCTCTCGCTCTGGGCTCGTCTCACGTTCTTTCCTTTTACCTTTTGGTGATAGCGCCGACTAATTACCACCGCGAGCCCTCTTTCCATAAGGGGACACTACCAAGAGCCTTTGTATGCATTAAAGTATTTAGATAAATGATGTGATGGCTCTCTCTCTGTGGGTTTAGAGCTACTTTGTGTGTATTCTGGAGTGCAGATATTAGTATTTACAGCATGCAGGGCTTCAGATGAACTATTTCACTGGTAGTTTTAACACATGATTTCATCACACGCAGGGTAAACTCCTCACTTGATGAATATCAGTGCATCAAAGGACACTACAGGTTATGATAAATGCTGCTAGGTGTGTGTAACAGGGTCAGTAGTGCAGCACTGGTATTATTATAAATTGTGGTATTAGTGATATATAATATGCCATATATATTTTTCATTTAATTGTTCTTTTGTTATAATTACACAAAGTTTGGTCTACCTCCTACTTGTTGTGAGGAACTTTTGCTGGGGGCTCCTGTACCTTTATGTGCACTTTTGGCCGCCCCAGGGCTCCCTATAAATGTGTTTTTCCCGCCTTGCCTCTCCTCTTTTGTCACGTGTTCAGAAAGAGAGGTAAGCGGGAATGTGCAGTTGGGATTTCTGTTTTAACCCTCCTGTCATCCTGCGGGTCAAAATTGACCCGTTTTGAAGTTTGAAAATGTGGAGAAAAAAAAAATTTCAGTGAAACTTCTGATGTCCTCATTTTCAACATTTCTGGGAAATCTTTGAACATTTTTTGGTGGAAAAAAAGAAATGTTAAAAATATTTCTTATGAACATTCACAAAAAAAAATCAACCAAGATCCAGCGAATTTCGCTGGATCTTGGTTGATTTTTATGTGAATGTTCTTAAAGAAACTATTAGACGTTTTACTGATATATATGGAATCACTTTAGATATTTTTAGGATTTTTTGAAAGATATTTACAAGAATTTTCTTGCCAAATTTGGGGGATTTTTTTAAAATAAAACTTTTAAGGGAAACTTTTAAGGAATTATTGGAATTTTCTTCGTGAAGGTTTGGTAAATTTTCAGAAATTTGGGAAATTTTTTTGCTGAATATTTGGATTTTTTTCAGACAAGGAAACAATATTTTTTGGTGCTTGTAAATGAGGACAACAGGAGGGTTAATGTGATGTAATTCCACTTATAAGTTCATTTTCCGTTCCTGATATGTGCATTGTTTGATTTTTGGAGGAGCCCAAACTGAAAAGACGGATGATTTTGTGTGTTTTTTTGTCTGCTGTAAAGAAAGAGAGAATAAACGGAGATCGCCTCCAAAGGGATTTATGTGACGGATGAAAAGACAACGCAGACAGAAGCCACCGGTTACATGTGACCAAAATGCACCGTCCTAATGTCAGATTTATATTCTCTACGAGTGAATTTTTAAATCTAAATACCACAGTGGATCATTTTCCTATAATTGTGGGAAATGAAATCATAATTGTGATTAATATTCGCTTAATTTTTGCATTAGCCACTGCTTCTTTTCACCAACCACCTCCTCTCTCCTTCATTTTGTTTTTTAAAATAATCACCTACAGATTGCTTGATTTTTGGAACACACAACAGCTAAAGAGCTTGTTTGACATGTTGGCAACAGATTGACGGAAGAAAAGGGAGAAATTAAAGCTACTTGTGTATATTTAAGTGTAAGTGTGTATGTAGTACCCGTCCATTGATGGCGTCCATGTCCAGCTCAGCCTTCTTGGCCCATTTCTGCCAGAAGTCTGGATCCTCCAGAGAAATGTCTGTTCGGTTACCCGTTGCAACAAAACTGGCCTGAAGAGACAGAAAAAAAAAGGAAAACATGTTGGTGATTTGATCTAAAGCTAGAAATACACAACAGGTACAGTGTGGGCAAAAAGCAGATGAGGTTAGGAAAAGTTTTCACCTTCGCAAAAGTAGACCCTTTGCCCTCTGACTCGATAGTGATGGTGTGGGTTCGTCTCTGGAGGATCTGGTCAATGTCTTCCTCGCAGAATTTTGAGCCTTCATCTTCCTCGTCCATGAGAGCTCCATACGCTCCTTTTCTCAGCAGATCCTCAATCTCCTTCTTGGACAACTGTTGGACCTGGACGAAAAGTGAGAAGATTTAACAATCTGACCAACACACGGTACACAAAGGAAAGAAAAATCGATCTTTAGGTATTGACGTAGATGCTGGATGTGTCCAATGCTTCTCACCCCACTGTTGGCGTTCTCTCGTCCACTCATGCTCTGGAGGACGGCCTTGTCGAGCCCCAGCTTCAGACTGGCCTTGTCGAACATCTCCCTCTCGTAGCTGTTCCTGGTGATCAGACGGTAGATCTTCACCGCTTTGGACTGGCCGATACGATGACACCTCGCCTGGGCCTGGTGGAGGAACGTGCAGAGATTCAGAAACACATCGTTAAGACAGCAATTTTCACTCGGTTTTCTGTTCTGAGAGTGTTCAGCTGGAGTGCTAAGGTTACTGCAGAGGAATAATGATATGGTCCAGTGAAGCAGAGCTAAATGTGGCTGGCAGAGTCAATACATCCAGCAGACAGTCTCAATTCCAAACTAAGGACTTGAATGCTACCTAGAAATCACCAGAATCACTGTATGGTGCTTTTCCGCCAGCACCTATTGGGCTCGACTCTACTGAGGTTTTCCATTAGGATGTAGTACCTGGTACCTTACTGATATGCATGTAATCACTTCAGATATTTTTAGGATTTTTTGTTTTACTGACATATATGTGGAATCACTTTAGATGTTTTTAGAATTTTTTGGAAGATTTTTACTCATTTTTTGAAAATATTTACACGAATTTTCTTGCCAAATTTGGGAGATTTTTTTTTTAAAATAAAACTTTTAAGGAATTATTGGAATTTTCTTCTTGAAGGTTTTGCAAATTTTCAGAAATTTGGGGAAATTTTTTGCTGAATTTTTGGATTTTTTTCAGACAAAGAAACAATATTTTTTGGTGCCCATAAATGGAGGATTAAAGCGCTTTTTCACCAGCACCTACTGGGCTCGACTCCATTCGGTTTGTGGGGTTTTCCATTAGGACGTAGTTCCTGGTACCAGGTACTATTTTAGTACCTCCTCGGCCGGGGTTCCAAGCGAGCTGAGTGGAGCCAATAATAATGTGATGTCTAAAGAGTGCAGGCCACTGATTGGACAGGGAGTAATGACACACCAGACCTGTACCATGGGCAAATGAAGAGGCTGAGACTTTTCTATGTTTGGTGGCGTACCAAAGAATACAGAGGGAGCTGGATGGTGCGACTCGTAACGAGCAAGTTTATCAGGAGATCTCCGAGCAGATGGCCGCCCACGGATACAGCAGGACAATGAAGCAGTGTTGGAAGAAGCTGGAAAAGCTCAGAAGTGACTATCGGTCCATCAAGGACCACAACGGCTGCAGTGGGTCAAACCAGAGGTGTTGGAAGTGGTTTAGCCAAATGGACGCCATTTACAGGCACCGACCGGCGAGCAACGGGAGGGAGAGTGGCCTCGACTCCACCACTGCATTATTGGAGACCATGTTGGAGGATGGTGAGTGTTTTGTGACTCCACCCACGACGAGGTGGTACTCAATTGTAATGGAAAATGACCTAAACAGAGTCGAGTCGAGCCGAGTAGGTGCTAGTGGAAAAGCGCCTATAGACAGGGTTTCTGCAGAAATCAGCCAGTCAAATTTAATGCTTTTTAATGCTATACTGTAAAAATTTTAATGTCATGACTGTGAACTCAACAAATTACACAGGTTTGTTTTTTTGTAAAAGATGATTTTATATGAAAACTGTCCCTTCATTTCACTATTTCTGAATCTGGAAACCACCCCTGACCACCAACGGGCTGTAGTCATTCTCTGAAATCCACATTTTCTTGCCATTTTTGCTGGAATTTGCATTTCTCCATTTCCCAATTCTCCTCCACTTTCCAAACATGCAATTTTTGGCAATTGTACCCGACCGGCCGGAGCAATTATTGCAATGCTTTGGCATGTTTATGCAGATGCACATATCTGAGGAATCACAGTCTACAATTATACATTATTATTATCAAATATTTTTCATGAACATGGCAGAAAGAATTTTTAATGCCACTGAGAATCAAATTTAATGGTTTTTAATGTCATTTAAGGCCTTAATTTTCACAAAATCAATTTAATGACTATTAATGTGTTTTAATGCCTTGCAGAAACCCTGATAGAGCCAACAACACGCTGGGGAAACTCAGTGCAGTTTGTACCTGGAGGTCGTTCTGGGGGTTCCAGTCAGAGTCAAAGATGATGCAGGTGTCTGCTGCAGTCAGGTTGATGCCGAGGCCTCCAGCTCTCGTACACAGCAGGAAGACAAAACGGTCCGAATCTGGTCTGGAGAACCGGTCGATGGCCGCTTGCCGCAGGTTACCACGAACTCTTCCGTCTATACGTTCATATGGGTATCTGGACACAGAGAGGGGGACAGGTGTGACATACTTTCATTAAATTTGTGTTTATTCACAGAAAAAGTCCACACAGTAGTGGAGGTGTTTGAAGGCGACTGTAAAGCTTGGTGTGAAGCCAACCTGGGCATATTTTACTGGATTTAAAATGAACCTGACTGGATGCAGATCCTCTCTTTACTCTGTTGTGTTTTATCCACCGCAATCTGCTGCCGAAAAGCTGCTCTGCTTTCTGTCAGTTGGGTTGTAAAGTTCAGCGTTTCAGTGCATCTGTGAGAGATTCAGCGCAGCTCCGACAGATTCATTAAGCTTTCTGGATCCTCTTTCTTTCTTATTAGCAAAGATCAGTGTACAGAAACATTGTGCATACAGGTTTTTATTTTTAACTAGCTGATAGCTGTCCAGCTAAAATGGCAAACACTGTCAGTAACAGCATCAATTAAGCATAAACTGATGACAGGTCAAAATTAAAATTCTGCTTAAAATGCTCTGTTCTGTGTTTCTGCACTCAGCAAGTTAATCTTTTGTGAGGCGAGAAGCTCGACTCTCTAACACCGAACAATCACAAACAGACCGAGTGTTTCTAGCAGGACGAGACGTCGGTGCTCTGATTGCATCAAATCAGTTTCAGGAGCTGCATTCTCACGGTTAACATTTCATTCACATCACGAATGAGTGAACACGAACTTCAGCTTAGAAACTTCACAGCTTTCAACGAGGACCTTCAGTTTTTCCAATCAAGCTGCTCATGAAAAAATAAGGTGAGCCAAATTTAGCAGGTTACAGCTGTTATTTCACTGTGCCAGATACATATTTAATTAACACTGCACACTTTCTGCTGCTACTCAAATAAGACTGAGGATGAAGTTCTACATCATCTCATTTTCAGGGTGTAGCTTTGCACTGGGCAGCTGTGTCATTAGGGTAAATGCAAGAGTTGGATCGGACTCAGGATGAGCAGACGGGCTCAGATCGGAGCCATAAACGGTGCAGCGATAAACATTTGTACTTATAAAGAGAATACTAGTTTGTAGTATGGTGTTCTCACCTTTTCTGGATGAGGTAGTCCTCCAGGATGTCCAGACAGCGAACCATCTGACTGAACACCAGGACTCTGTGTCCTCCTGCCTTTAGTTTGGGCAGCAGCTTGTCAATGAGCACCAGCTTGCCGGCTGCCTGGATCATGGCTTGCAGGGCCATGTCCGGCATGTCTGTCCTGCCGCCGTGGGAGTCCCTGAACTCCTCAATGATCTTCTCTTCGGCTCCTGGACAAGAGACGATTAGAAAAGTTAGAAAGGGATACTGGTTTAATGCAGTAGAAGGTCATATGACGCTTTTCCACTAGCACCTACTTGGCTGGACTCAACGCGGACACACCAGACCTGTACCGTGAGCGAATGAAGACTTTTCTGTCCTTGGTGGCGGACCAAAGAATACAGAGAGAGCTGGTCGGAGAAAGTTTATCAGGAGGTCTCTGAGCGGACAGCCGCCCACGGATACAGCAGGACAATGAAGCAGTGAAAGAAATTTAAAATATATTTTCACAGTGAAACTTCTGATGTCCACATTTTCAACATTATTGGGAAATTTTTGAAAATTTTTGGTGGAAAAAAAGAAATGTTTAAAAAAAGTTTCTTAAGAACATTCACAAAAAAATTAACCAAAATCCAGCGAAATTCACTGGATTTTGGTTGATTTTTATGTGAATGTTCTTAAGAAAATATTAGATGTTATACTGATACATATGGAATCATTTTAGATATTTTTTAGGATTTTTTTGGAAGATTTTTACTAATTTGAAAATATTTACAAGAATTTTCTTGCCAAATTTGGGGGATTTTTTAAAATCAAACTTTTAAGGGAAACTCTTAAGGAATTATTGGAATTTTCTTCTTGAAGGTTTTGCAAATTTTCAGAAATTTGGGGAATTTTTTTGCTGAATATTTGGATTTTTTTTCAAAGAAACAGTATTTTTTGGTGCCCATAACTGAAGACAACAGGAGGATTAAGGCGCTTTTCCACCAGCGCCTACTCAGCTCGACTCTACTCGGTTTGTCAGGTCTTCTATTAGGATGTAGTACTTGGTACCAGGTACTATTTTAGTTCCTACTGGGCCGGGGTTCCAAACCAGCTGAGTGGAGCCGATAATGTGACGTCTACAGAGTGCAGGCCACTGATTGGACAGGGACTGACGACACACGGAAGCAAGTCCTTCATGAAAACCAAACCTGCCATTTTTAAGAAAAACTGGGAATAGCAACGGTGCGCATTGCTCTTCATGGAACTTCACCGCCCTCAGCCTTCTCTGACTCTCTTCTTTTACTTTGAATCTGACAAAAAGCCACACACCGAGCAGCAGGTACACCATCGCTTCCATTGTTGTGTTGCGTTTGTGTCGCACACAAATGACGATAAGGGACTTCCGGGCCGCCGTGCTATGACGACTCCACCCACGATGAGGTGGCACTCAATTGTAATGGAAAACGGCCTAAACCGAGTCGAGTCGGTGCTAGTGGAAAAGCACCGATACTTTTGGAAGAATGAGCTCGTACCATTAATGAGGTAGGGGTGGTTGCAGCATTTCCGCAACTCCATCATGGTGTTGAGGAGGTTGGGGACACTGGCTCCTCCGCCACCGCCACCTCCTCCTCCTCCTCCTGCACCTCCTTTGGACAGGAAGGAGAAATTCTTCTCCAGAATGGCTCGATAGTATTTCTTCTGGATGTTGGTCAGCTCCACCTGAGAACAGCAGAAGTACAGTTAAATTTTTCAATTAAATTTAACCGATGCCTTGGATATCAGTTAAATGAGAGTTCTGAGACGCGAGTCCTACCTCAATGATAGTCTCCTCTTTGGGGGCCAGGTTCTTCTCCACGTCCTCCTTCAGTCTTCTCAGCATCATGGGCTTCAGAATGCCTTGCAGTTTCTGAACCTGATACACAAAGAGGCAATGTTACTTAAATGGGAATTCGGAAAACAACAGGAAGTAGAAAATAAACATTTCCCATCCCCTCCTATTTCCGCATCGCCGACTGAGTCGTCCTGTTACCTGCTCTTCAGTCTTTAGGTCTCCAAATTCAGTCATGAATGTCTGCTCAGACGGGAATCTCTCAGGCTCCAGGAAGTTGAGTAAGCTGAATAGCTCCTCCACAGTGTTCTGGAGAGGAGTTCCTGTCAACAGAACTTTGTGCTCCTGGAGGAGAAAGCGGAGACAGGAAAGACATATTTAGAGTTTCTAAAATTGAAATCAGGATGTGCCTACAGGACTTTAACCCCTGAAGAGGAGGAGGGAGGGATTATAGTAACATGGCACAGATACTGGGCTAATTTGTCCATCTCTCAGCTGCTCTCAAACTTCTGCAAGACTTAAAACAAATCCTGGCAGACAAAACACATTTTATTCCAATCTGATCTGTACTCCAGTGTGCCAGGAAACTGTAAGAAAAACCACTTCCTCATTACGTTATTCCTCCTGTCATAGACACCTCTTTGTTACAAGCAGCCGCCACTCACCATGTCCATCATTTTGAGTCCTTCCAGTAGTTTGCAGTTGCGGTTTTTGAGGCGATGTGCTTCGTCGATCACCACGCAGCGCCACGGGATGCTGCGAAGCTCCGGACAGTCGGCCAGAATCATCTCAAAGGTTGTTATCACCGCGTGGAACCGATACACTCCCTTTATTATCTTACCCTGAAGTGCCGAAGAAAGAGGAAGAGCATGAAGGTCAATAAGAACAGTGTCACCGGTTCATTTATTATCGTACCCTGTGGATCTGTGAGAGAAACGGTTTCATCTCCATACTTAGAAGGAATTCACCGTGAGCCACAGCAAATCCATAAACGTGGGAATAAAAGCGGGGAATAATACTGTAGTACAAGATAAAGCTGGACTTTCTTGGTGGCATTTGTTGAGTTTTTCAAGCAGTTTTGAGTCCGATAGTGGATGCAACAAAACCTCCTCCTATTATCAAAATGTGTGGGAATCTGCCTGGAAATGTCTCATGCAGACGGGACAGAAAAAAAAGAACACAACGTCCCTCCATCCTGACCTTGAGAGGATTACCTCCGCCTGGATTAGAAACAAGCAGCTACCAAGTACGCTGCTACTACAGCTTATTTTCTTTATGGGTTCACTCTGGCGAAGGTTAAGAGATGTTAGCAGCATTGTGCAATAAGAGCTTACAGTAGATGGCTTACAGTTACAGAACCGTAAAGCGCTTATACAGCAGAGGAGCACTGTCCATCCCCAGCTGGCTGAAGATTTCCCCTGACCAAGGAGGTGTTCAGATCTGCTGACTGTCTCTTGTTTCTTCCACTTACCGTACATCCACACAATCCTCATCCCCACATGGACACAACGAAATGAAAAAGAATGAAAAAGAAGTTCTATTATTGTCTCTGTGCTAACTCTTCGGACACGTCTTGTGGCATTCCAAATATGTGTCAAAAATATCGTCTGATTTCATGTTACAACCCCATTTCTTTCTCTTATCGTGAACAAAATAATACTTTTTGATGACTCATCTTTAAATTAAATTATTGAGCTCACCCTGCCCAACATTTAAAACCACACTGGACACGGTGACACATAACAGGCCAGTGTGGGTGAGCAGTTCTGCATCACATTGTATTCACTCAGACACACCCACTTTAAGCCTTCACAATGTCTAATAAATTCCCATTAAACGACTGCAGTAACTCAACTCTGTCCACATGCTCTTGGTCACATTACAGAATCTGAAGACACAAACTTCCGCTTCACTGTCACTTGAAGCTGGACCTAAACTAGTAACACCTTAAGTAAAATTAAAATGAGTGCGGGAACAGATTTTGGTCATTTAGGTCGTTGTCACTGTGTATGAAAGCTACATATTTAGA